>NW_012116722.1:847502-854989 GCF_000951035.1 Colobus angolensis palliatus
GCTCTGTCACCTAGCTGGAGTGCAGTGGTGTGATCACGGCTCACTGGAGTCTCGACCTCCTGGGATCAAGCGATTCTCCCACCTCAACCTTTGAAGTAACTGGGACTAGTCACCATCATGCTTTGTTGATTTTTAAGTTTTTTTTTTTTTTTTTTTTGTAGAGATGGCGTCTTGCTCTATCGCCCAGGCTGGAGTGAAGTGGCACGATCTCGGCTCACCACAATCTCTGCCTCCCAGGTTCAAGCGACCCTCCTGCCTCAGCCTCCTGAGTAGCTGGGATTACAGGCGCCCGCCACCACACCCGGGTAATTTTCAAGGCCAGGCTGCTCTCGAATTACTGACCTCAAGTGATCTGCCCGCCTCAGCACCCCAAAGTGCTGGGATTACAGGTGTGAGCCACCATACCTGGCCACCACTTTAGATTTTAAGTTCCCAAAGGTGAGGACTTTTATTTAAAGTTGCTTGAAACTTTATTTAGAAAGGTTGCTTGATTTATTGCACTCAATAAATACCTGCTGGAGGAATGAATGATTCTTGCCTGAGGAGTGATTCCTCACTGGTGTAACCAGTGTTTACCTTGTGGAACTTAGGAACACCAGAAGCAGGCACACATCTTTCTTTCCTTTTTTTTTCTTCTGGTCTTGAGACTCGTGGGAAAGGACTTGGGTGGAAGGTGTCATGGAGAGAGCCTTGGAGAACACGGGAAGGAAGGATGAGGACAGGACTGGGCAGGAGAGCACCTGGGCCTGCCAGGCAGGGGGCTAGAGCATCCGCGTCGGGGAAGGAGGCCAAGTTTTTAATCACCTCCTCAGGCGAGAAGACTTGAGATTTCAAGTTGAGAACAAGTCTTCGGTTATTTTCACATAGTTTCTTTAGCGTCTGACTTGGCACAGTCTACGTGCTCAGCATCACAAAGGGACTGATACTGAACTTGGAGTCGTCCAACCAGGGTGCTTAAAGTATGCTGGAAATGCTTCAGTGGAACCTGGTGGGTGGCAGGTAATGGCCATTTTGCTAATCTTGGTAATTCCCCAGATCGGCAGTGTGCCTGAGAATGTCTGTTTCCCATAGCACCTCCCTCTGAGGCCTCAGCAATGGAAACATTAGACTCCTTTCCTAAATGTACCCAACCGCCTACATTTCCCTGTAGAGATGTGCCCTTGTGCCTATGTTGTCTGTAAAACAGAGAAGGTTGTTTTTGTTTTCCTTCTAATTTCCTGGAGAAATGCTTTGCTTAATGGATGAGAACCTGCCTTCCAATCTGCAGGGAGTTTTTGCCGAGTGACATCATGGACACATAGTGCTCTGACTGTCACTGAATCTCCGGTCCTGTCTCAATCTGTTCCCCCATCTGTGGCACTGGGACGCTGCCACAGGGCCACAGGGCTCTGGGAAATGCAGGAGCTGTCTGGAAATTCAGAGCATAAGGCTCCTCAGTAGGGCTCTGGGTCAAGAGTGGAAAAAAGAACATGAATTCCCGGCTTTGCTTGTGACTTTAGTTCTGTCCCTCCCATCCTCACCTCCTGCAGGCATTCACAGACAGCATTCTGAGCACATCAAAGCTGCCTGCAAGTGCCCCAGGTGGCCACTTTGGTAGCTCCTGTAGTTACACTAAATCCAGAGGTGACCTCAGGACCTGGGGCAGTAGTGAGATCCCTTCTTCACAGCCCCGAACTTAGACATAAGGAAGTCAAGTTTTTATTTTGAGAATTCAACTAGTAAATACAACATACAGGGTTGGATAGCCAGTCTCCAAGTTTCCAAGGTAAACATTGTCTTTGAAAGCATGTAGAAAACAAACGTCAAATCACAGTGATCTTGCGGAGGACGGACTGAAATGGGATTGTGCTTGTAATTCAGAGAACAGAAATCGTTACTTATTGATATCATAATGTGCAATTTGGAGAAAGTGGGTGTGAATAGAAGCATAGTGGTCAGTGCAAAACAGGGACAAAAACTCTAAGAGTGAGAAGTTAGTGATGCCCGAGGCTGGGCACAGTGGCTCACGCCTGTAATCCCAACACTTTGGGAGACCAAGGCGTGTGGATCACAAGGTCAGGAGTTCAAGACCAGCCTGGCCAATATGGTGAAAATCTGTCTCTATTAAAAATACAAAAATTAGCCGGGCGTGGTGGCACACACCTGTAATCCCAGCTACTCGGGAGGCTGAGGCAGAAGAATCGCTTGAACCCGGGAGGTGGAGGTTGCAGTGAGCCGAGATCACACCACTCCAGCCTGGGAGACAGAGTGAGATGCCGCCTCAAAAAAAGAAAAAGTTAGTGATGACTTTTCTAATGCTTACTAGTAGTGGGGAGTCTTGGCTAAGTAGACAATTTCCTTGCAAAGCCTCAGCTACAGTGTAGGAGAGGGAGTGCCTGAAGCTACCTGAGCTAGAGCCCTTCCTGTGCTCACCTGGATCTCCTTATTCCAAGTTTGCCTTTGCTGCATCCTGCCTTCAGGGTAAGCATGCATTGATTAGGTGGATGCAAACATCCTGCCCACTTAGTAATTGTCTTTCCAACTGAAAAGGAATGAATGAGCTTTCTTGCTGATAACTGTATGTTTACACATGAGAAATAGATGCCCTTGCAATGTACTGACAGAATTCATGTTTCCAAGCCTTAGAACCTGAAGACATGGATGGTGGGAAGTTCACCAAGATCAGGGTCACCTTGTGGCACCTCCCTGGCAGTGACCTTTCCCAGCCATATATATAATATATATTATATATATAAATAATGTATTGAGACAGGGTCTCACTCTGTCAGTCAGGCTGGAGTGCGGTGGTATGAGCATAGCTCTGCAGCGTTGAACTACTGGGCTCAAGAGACCTCCCATGTCGGCCTCCCGTGTAGCTGGAACCACAGGTGTGCACCACCAGACCCAGCTAATTTTTCAATCTTTTGTAGACACAGAGGCTTGCCATGTTGCCCCGGCTGCTCTTGAATTCCTGGGCTCAAGCAGTCCTCCTGCCTCAGCCTCCCAAAGTGCTAGGATTACAGGCATGAGCTACTGCGCCCTGCCCAGCCCTGTCTTTTAACTGTGCCCATGACCCTACCACAGCAGGATCTAGAGCGACAGTGGATCCAAACTCATCATTTCCCCAGTCCTCGCACCAAGGTTCGATGGTTTTCAGCCTAGTTCCCCTCCATTTATGCTATCTCAAGTCTTCTTATAGTGTCTCCACATCACTTCTCTCCCACCCTATTAAGGGCCATGATGGCACATAAGTAGCAAAGGGGTCATGGAGGGACTCAGGGTTAGTATATTCTCCTACCTTCTCTGAAATCTTTCCTTCTGAATTCTGAGTTCCTGACTGAAAGAGGTCAGCTGAGGATTCTTGTTTCTCTCACTCCCATGGACTTTGACTTTCCTTCTCATTGTCTGAGGCCTTTCCCACAGCAGGGCCTGGGAAATGGGGGAGCTTCTCAGAGGACACAAGGTTGAACCTTTGTGCTCTGTGATCTTTTGGTTTCCTCTGAGAATTCACTCACTGCATCAGGCACTCCAGCCCTAGCTCCTGCAAGCAAGCAGGCGAGCAGTCCACGGAAGGGAGAGGGTGGAGGTCAGTCTCCGCACAGTTTAGGCTCTTGCCAAATTGAAGAGGCTGTGGGGCCTCAGTGGAAACCCCAGATTTCCTATTGTACCCCACCCCCCAGGCAAGTTCTTCCCCACTTCTTGAAACCTTGGTTCTATTGCTGTTCCAAAGAGCTTTTATTCAGTAGGATATATTTCTTCTTGTCTTCTGGAAAAGCTGGGATAGGGTTATAAGCACATAAATGTAAAACCACCCCTGGGGCTTCCCTCCTCCTTTGTCTTGGCAGATACTCAAAGTCTGATAAAGCAATTTGGCCTATCTCCTCTGCAGTTCAAAACTTCCGTGGTTGTGTATATGCTTCCTAATGAGACCAGCTACTTCATCCCTGCCTTGCTAACTTAGCTCCAAGGTTGGAGGAGGTGTAGCGGGAATGCCAGAGCTGGAAAGAAACTTAGTAAAACCACCTCATTTGGCAGGTAAGAAAACTGAGGCTGAAAGATTTTACATGACTTGCCTGGGGCCTTACAGCTAGCTAGTGGCAGAGTGTATTACTGGCTCTTATAAATATTTGAATCATTGTTAATTAATGATGAGGTCAGATCCTGAGTAGTTACATGCTAAGAATTTAAATACAGTAAATAGATTATGTACCCAAAAGTCTAAACACCAGAAGCATCTAACAGCATACTTGGTATGAAAGGATTTGTAAAATAACTATCCTGTTTAAAAAAAACTCACTCTGGTGTAATTAAAGAATGTGTGATAATGCTATATGTGGATGATGTGATCTACTGGGTTGTGGATGATGTGATCTACTGGGCTGTGGATGATGTGATCTACTGGGCTGTGGATGATGTGATCTACTGGGTTGTGGATGAGCAGGTTGGTAGTATCATGGCTGCCCGATCCATACCACATGGACAGAATGGTCAGAAGATAATGGGCAGTCACGGTGACCTCATGACTGTCTTGCTGCTAACACAGAAGCCCTGACTGTTCTCAATTACCTATTCAGTAGATAGCAACTGTTTCAAAGCATTGAACTGCCATTGTACAAATATGCACATTGCCTCATAAATGCCCTCTTTCCTCAATTAGTATGCTCTTTTAGAATTGAGATATCTAAACTCTGGAAATATTATTAACCCAGAACTGGCCAAATCCTGACATCCTGAGTAAACAATCTTAAACCGCAGAGCTCACATTTGAAGCCACAGCAAATATATTTTAGAAGTAGGTAGGGAACAGAAATAACTTCTAATATTCATTAGGGTTTTTTGGCCTTCAATATTCATGAGTCTACCTGCAATTTCTACTCATTCCCATTTTTATTTGGACAGATAGTCCGTAGGACATATAATATCTTCAGGTAATAGAGTCTCAAAATAGCTGCCAGGTTGTTCTTTTTCATTTCATTCATTTTTTTTTTCTTTTTCATATTCTTCAAGGGTCATCAAACCCAGAAATTGAAGGATCTTGGGCCTGCCTTGAGATTCATTTCTCTCATCTATAAAATTGAAGGCTGGAGGAGGTAATCCCTGAGGTTTCTTCTAGGTTCTTACCTTCTATAATTTATTGATATATGGGAACACCTCTCTCATCCCCTAAAACCTCAGCATTGACCTTGGAAAGCCTCACTTCTCAGAATCCATCCTATGCCTCCAAATGCACCTTCCACGGGTCTCTGCACATTTTATTGTTGCTGTTTATTTTACGGTCGCTTTCTTCAGTGGATCGCAGCCTCTACAAGCTGTTCATCTTTTCTTTTCTAACCTAGCACAGTGCCTGGCAGAATCAACCCTTGTTCCGTAAAAGGCTAGATCAAATTCTCTGCCTCATATGCACAGCCCTTCATCTAGTATGGAGTCAGCCATGTAGGCAGATAAAAATTAGCTCTCCCAGGCCGGGTGCCATGGCTCACGCGTATAATCCCAGCACTTTGGGAGGCCGAGGCGGGTGGATCACCTGAGGTCAGGAGTTTGAGACCAGCCTGGCCAACATGGTGAAACCCTGTCTCTACTAAAAATACAGAAATTAGCCGTGCATGGTGGTGGGTGCCTGTAATCCCAGCTACTCAGGAGGCTGAGGCAGGAGAATTTATTGAACCCAGGAGGCAGAGGCTGCAGAGAGCTGAATAAAATAAATAAATAAATTAATTAATTAATTAATTAATTTAATTAAAAAATTAGCTCTCCCAAAACATAAGCTGACTTAAGGGAGTCCCAGTTGTTTGTATTTGCAATGTTTCTCAATCAGTTGTATGTTTGTGTGAAACACCTGGGACTGCACAATAATGCTAATGTATCACTGGTTAAGTTTATGTGTGCTTTCATCTTTTTTTTTTTTTTTTTTGAGACAGAGTCTCTCTCTGTCGCCCAGGCTGGAGTTCAGTGGCATGATCTCGGCTCACTGCAAGCTCCGTCTCCTGGGTTCACGCCATTCTTCTGCCTCAGCCTCCCGAGTAGCCAGACTACAGGCGCCCGCCACCACGCCCGGCTAATTCTCTGTATTTTTAGTAGAGACGGGGTTTCACCATGTTAGCCGGGATGGTCTTGATCTCCTGACCTCGTGATCTGCCCGCTTCAACCTCCCGAAGTGCTGAGATTACAGGCGTGAACCACCGCACCTGGCCTATGCTTTCACTTTTTTAAGGGGCAGACATATGCTTTGTATTTTTTGGCAACCCTCAAATCGAGGTAGGAACTCAGTAATAACTGCACATTGGGAAAGTAGCAGGGCTGAAGTTGAAGGACTCAGGATTATGTTCAGGGCCTTGAATCTGAGGGTGAAAAGTGAATGAAAGCAATATATTCACGAAGGATTTTATTCAGCTATAACAGAATATGTAATTAACAGGGCTTAGACAAGATAGGTGCCTGTTTTTCTCTCATGTAATAAGAAGTCTGGAGGTGAAATATACCAGAAGGCTGGTATGGCTGGTCAAGGTCACAAGATGGTTGCTAAAGCTCCAGCCATCACATATGCATTCTAAGCAAGAAAAAGGGAAAAGAAACCCCATATAAAAGGAGCCTACCTGGATGCCTCTCCCAACAACTTCATGGGCCAGGACTGTATCTTATGTCCACTCCTCTCTGAAACTGCTTTCTGGCTGGGCACTTGCTCCTCAAACACAGATAGGTTTCTGTTAATAAGGAAAAGGCCAGCAGGACACTCTGTAGGGAACTAGCATTCTCTGCCACAGTCCCCTTCTTTGGTTACTGAGACATACCCTTCTTTCCATTCAAGGCATAGGCCAAGGGAGGTGGCACCCAAGCCTCATCCAAGTAGTGTTTCCAGACTAGAGCCCCAGACCTCTGGGTGTTATGTGGTCTTCTCCATCAGCGCTAGATAGGGCTCCCTGTGAGCAGTCTTTGGTATCCCCAAGATACAATACTGGAAAAGGTATAAAATAACTACAACAAAAACTTCCGGGCCGGGCGCACTGGCTCAACGCCTGTAGTGCCAGCACTTTGGGAGGCCGAGGCAAGTGGATCACCTGAGGTCAGGAGTTTGAGACCAGCCTGGCCAACATGGTGAAACCCTGTCTCTACTAAAAATACAAAACTAGCCAGGTGTGGTGGTGGGCGCCTGTAATGCCAGCTACTTGGGAGGCTGAGGCAAAAGAGTCACTTGAATCTGGGAAGTGGAGGTTGCAGTGAGCTGAGATTGCACCACTGCATTCCATCCTGGGCAACAGGAACAAAACTCCTCCAAACAACAACAAAAAAATTCATTTATGAAAGGAGAGATGGAAAATATCATGGTCACTGTCCATAGCTATGACCAAATCCTGCTGGCCAAGAATAGCAAGGGTCCTCACTCTGGCCACCGCTTGCTCTGGTGGAAGGAACTCCTTGTTTATGGCCTTCCATGCCCCTTGCCTCTTAGTGGGAGGTCTTTTTTTTTTTTTTTTTTTTTGAGATGGAGTCTCACTCTGTCACCAGGCTGG
>NW_012116722.1:856022-879877 GCF_000951035.1 Colobus angolensis palliatus
AAACCCCAAAATTTCTTAATAGTTAAGGACTTAGACCACACTCATCTTGCAGATAGACTCATGATGCCCTGTCTTGCTTGTTTTCTTGGCAAGTACACTGCACTCCAGCCTGAGCAACAGAGCGAGACTCCATATCAAAAAAAAAAAAAAAAAAAAGGTTAAAAAAGAGCAGAAAGAACACCTACCAATATTCTAAATTTTTCTTACCATTTTTCCTAACTGCACAAACTCAGTCAACATGTAAATGACTTTGCAACATCCAGCAGTAGGCAATTTGACCAGATACTTCACGTTTAACAGCTAGGGTCAACACTTTCCAGTCTGCAAGTTTCAAGGCCTTAACATCTGCTTCCTGACCCCTCTTGCTCATCTCATTCCATAGTATAGGTTCTCTGAATTCTGTGTTTGGGGTGTAATTCAGACAATTGGTTGGATTGGTAAAATCCAGATAATGGTGACTTAACAACACAGGGGTTTATTTTTCCTCTCATTTCTGCTCTTTCCTGAAGGAATGTTGGTATAACCCTACCAACACAATTTCCTCTTTCATCCCATTGGCCAGAATTATGTTGTATAGCTATCCATACCTCCAAGAGAGACTGCATTTTAGTTTAATTCATTGCCACTCCCAACAAAATAAAGGAAGAGAGAATGAATATCAGCTAGAGAGCCACACGCTTCTGACACAAACTACATGTTTATCATATGAGGCCCATGCATGGCTGAGGAGCAGGGACCACCAGGCTGTGTTGCTGGCCTGGGTAAGTCAGGTATAGTTCAGGGGGCAAGATCATCAGAAGCAGGCAAGCAGCAGGCTGATGTACAAGGAGCAAAGCCAAGTCCAGTGGGTCTGGGTGCTAGTCCTGGCTCTGTTACTTATGAACTGTGAGACCTTAGTTCGCCATTTTGATTCTATTATTATGGGTTTCTTTGTTTTGTTTTGTTTTGTTTAGACAGAGTCTCGCTCTGTGGCCCAGGCTGGAGTGCAGTGGCACACTCTCAGTTCACTGCAACTTCCGCCTCCTGAGTTCAAGCAATTCTCATGCCCCAGCCTCCCAAGTAGCTGGGATTACAGGTGCACACCACCATGCCCAGCTAATTTTATATTTTTAGTAGAGACAGGGTTTCACCGTGTTGCCCAGGCTGATCTCGAATTTCTGACCTCAGGTGATCCACCCACCTTAACCTCCCAAAGTGCTGGGATTACAGGCGTGAACCACTGCACCCAGCCTTTGATTCCATTATTTATCTTGGCCTATAAAAGGGAGAACAGTGCCTCCTGCAGCACTGCTGTGGCAGTTAAATAAGGTAATCCATGGAAGGTGCTTATTTATTTTATTTTATTATTATTATTTTGAGACAGTCTTACTCTGTCTCGCCCAGGCGAGAGTGCAGTGTTGTGATCTCAGCTCACTGCAGCCTCCGCCTCCCCGGTTCAAGCAGTTCTCCTGCCTCAGCCTCCCTAGTAGCTGGGATTACAGGTGTGCGCCACCACAGCCAGCTAATTTTGTATTTTTAGTAGAGATGGGGTTTCACCATGTTGGCCAGGCTGGTCTTGAACTCCTGACCTCAGGTGATCCGCCCACCTTGGCCTCCCAAAATGCTGGGATTACAGGCGTGAGCCACCGGGGGCCAGCCAAAGGTGCTTATTTAGAACAGTGTCTCACACACAGTTATGCTCAGAAAGCATTAGCCAATGTTGGTAAAATACAGCCAGATATCCTTGTTTTATAAGGTGGTTGTGAGGATTGTGGGGTGGGGGTTGAGGGGACAGAAGAAGAAAACAAGGAAGCTCCTAGCACGGTGGGAGCACCTCCCCCTCATTTCTTCTGTAGCTACATCTGTCCTCTTTCATCCTTGGGCAGCCAGGCAAGTCTGCACCTCAGGGCCTTTGCACTTGCAGTTCCCTCTGCCTAGAACAACCTTCCCACAGATATTCTTGTGGCTCAGTGTCTCACTTCATTCCAGACTTGTTATCGAGCAAGAGAGGCTGACTGCCCCATGCACGAGAAAAGCTTTATATTGGCCAGGTGCAGTGGCTCATGCCTGTAATCCCAGCACTTTGGGAGGCTGAGGCAGGTGGATCACTTGAAATTAGGAGTTCGAGACCAGCCTGGCCAACATGACAAAACCCCATCTCTACTAAAAATACAAAAACTTAGCTGGGTATGGTGGCCTGCGCCTGTAAGTGCAGCTACTCGGGAGACTGAGGCATGAGAATCGCTCAAACCTGGGAGGCGGAGGTTGCAGTGAGCTAAGATCGCGCCATTGCACTCCAGCCTGGGCAACAGAGTAAGACTGTCTCAAAAAAAATGTAAAAAGCTTTATATTGGAAGTTGAAGGAAACAGGTGGTCTGGAAAGTCCCTTGGACATGTACAGTTGTCTCTTCGTGCTAACTCATGGGTTACGTGTGCAAATTTGAGCGGAGTTAATATGAAATGTGGTGGAAATTCAGGCCGTGATTTCAGCGTGCTCATTCTATGCAAACTCCAGGTGGCCATATTAGTTTGAAGCAATTTCAGCCAGTTCTTAAAGCTCAGGTTCAGGGAGTTTTAGTGTTTCAGCAAGTTACTTTTTTAAAAAAAGTCTATCATCCTACCAACACAAAAATATCTGTTATTGGTTTCTTTAACTCTTTGGGGCACAATTTCAGTCTGTCAAATGTCACCTTCTCACTATCCTGTGACATTACCATAGTTACCATCACAGTTCTGTCACCATCTGACATCATAGTATTTTGCATTTGTTTAATAATTCACCATCTTCAGAACACAGGCTTCCTGAAACTTTGTAGGAACATTGTTTTGTTTAGGACCCAGCACATGATAGACACTCAGTGAATATTTGTTGAATGAATTAATAGTAGATATTTAATCATAGTTGGTTTCTTTTTTTTTTGTTTTTGAGGAGTCTCTCTCTGTCGCCCAGGCTGGAGTGCAGTGGTGAAGTCTTGGCTTACTGCAAGCTCTGCCTCCCAGGTTCACACCATTCTCCTGCCTCAATCTCCCGAGTAGCTGGGACTACAGGCGCCCACAACCATGCCTGGCCACTTTTTTGTATTTTGTTTAGTAGAGACAGGGTTTCACCATGTTGGCCATGCTGCTCTCGAACTCCCAACCTCAGGTGATCCGCCCACCTCGGCCTCCCAAAGTGCTGGGATTACAGGCGTGAGCCATCACGCCTGACCCGTGGTTGGTTTATTTTTAAATTTTTTTTATTTTTAATTTTTGTGGGTCCATAGCAGGTGTACACAAAGTTGGTTTCCTTTTAAAATTATAGCATTTTCTAAAAGTGAGAAGGGGAACCCAGCCCAGAGCATAGGAGGATTATGTGAAGGTGGAGGAACTTGGAATTTAGCAGAGGTTAGAATAGGAGAACGTCTAGAATCCAGGACATGTGAAAGGGAGAGCTAGTACATGACAGCCCGGTGTGAATCTGATTTTAAGGCAAGGTCTAGATAAACCAGAGGATCCTTTTATACCCCCAGCCACATTAAGGATCTAGGCTCTGAATTTTGAGTGACCCTCGGCCTATAGGAGATGATTAGCTTCAGTTAGTTCATTGGTTCTCAACCCTTTTATCGTCTTCACATCCCTGCCTGGAGAAAAATTAAACTTCTCTGTAACATGAGAAAATACTAAGGAATAAGATTTTGTCAGGTAGGATTGAGCTTTGGTAGGAGGAGGAGGGGTCTGCTAACCATTACAGCATCTAAGACTTTTTTGCCTCCCTCATCTACTTTTCACCCCCTTGTGAGTAATGTCACCTACTGAGAATGCATGGCTTAGCTGAGACAGTATACAAGAAAGTTGGTAGATTTTAACACCATATCAGTAAATTATCTCAGTAACAGAAGCATTTATTTTGAATGCTAAGGTTGTCAGCTTCAAGTGACTCAAAATTAATTTAAATTTATCACAGCTATTTGCTTGAGATGGGAATCTAATTGGAGAATTATTTATGATACACAAAAGTGGACGGGGCTGCTACAGTGAACCACTATGTCCAAAAATTGTGCTCACTGTTGAGATGGATTGATCTTCAAGATGGGAAGTTTGTAGGCCTTTGCACAGACCAGCCATCCAGGGAGGTCAGTATTTGTAACTGCAGATCGCTGTTCTGTATCTTCTCTGAGCCAATGTTTTGCTCACTGAAGTGTTTTATTGGATGTTGTGGAAGAACCACACTTTTCATAGTATCGCAACATCGTCTGTCTTTTCTTATGCCCTGAATCATCTCAAATCATTGCAAGTGGATATTGATGCTTCTAGTTCCCTTGTTTATAGAAAAATCCCAGGAGAATGGGTTGATGGAATAAAGGACTAGAAGGATCACTGGAAAGCCCTCAAGTGTAGGTATGGGATTGAAAGGCTGTGTAGCCCATGGACACCTAAGAATAAGACTAAGTGTCTTTGAGGGTGTCCGTGTATTTCCAACAACTTTTCCTCTTCTGAAAACTGTCCCCCTGCCCCTACCACTTTCTAGGGCCTGAGGGTGGGTTTCAGTGGCCCTATTGCTATCCTGCGGCCCCATCCCCTTGGCCAACAGTGATTGGACATCAGATTCAAGCTGAGCCAATCAGCTTCACTCACTTCCAATGTAGTAATTAACAACTGGAGTTGCAGAGAGTGGAAAACAACTCAAGGTAAAGTGTATTTTCGTTTAAAGTTTTGTTTAGTTTGGTTTCGCTTTACCTTTTTTCTTTCATTTTAAAGTCGTCAAAATTTTACAATGTAATTTATTGTAAGGATCGATGCTGTCTTTCAGGTTAGGGCGAGGGCAGCAATGCAGCCCCGTCCAGGATGGCGGAAAGTGAGGACGGGAAAGCTATGGGGAACCCGGGGGGCGTTCTCTCCCAGTCCTGCGCCTCTGCCCGCCACCGGTCAACTTTTATTTCTTAGCAGGATGACTTTCTTTGCTACTCAATCCACACAGGAGATAGAATCATTCAAAAGTTCGTTAGTTCAAAAACTATGACTCCTGCCACACGGTAGAAACCAGGACTCTTTCAGAGTCGCAGTACTGAGGTCTCAGGGAACAACCCTGATTGTTCCAGCTTGGGTGAGATGTCAGGCTCTGGACCACCCTCACGAAACTGGAGGCGGGGGGAGGCGGGGGTGGTGTTATCGTAGACCTATTACAGACTACTTTCCGTGTATGTTTCTCCCCACTAGACTATGAATTCCTTCAGGGCAAGGAATTTGCCTTATCGCTGGTATATAACCAGTGCCAAGTTCAAGGACTTGATATGTGTTCGATAAATACTTGCTGAATAAATCAAATGAATGCAAATTGACACCAGGAAAACATTTCCTAGTACTCTTCAGTTTGGTTTTCCTTAATCAGACTTATTTAAATAGCATTTTGCCCAAGATATTTACTGGTTTTTTTTTTGTTTTTTGTTTTTTGTTTTGTTTTGTTTTGTTTTGTTTTTTGAGACAGAGTCTGGCTCTGTCGCCCAGGCTGGAGTGCAGTGGCACGATCTCAGCTCACTGCAAGCTCCGCCTCCCGGGTTCACTCCATTCTCCTGCCTCAGCCTCCCGAGTAGGTGGGACTACAGGCACCCGCCACCACGCCCAGCTAATTTTTTTTTTTTTTTTTTTTTTGGTATTTTTAGTAGAGACGGGGTTTCACCGTGTTAGCCAGGCTGGTCTCGAACTCCTGACCTCAGGTGATCCTCCCGCCTCGGCCTCCCAAAGTGCTGGGATTACAGGCATGAGCCACTGCACCTGGCCTGATATTTACTGTTTTTATATGTATGGAGCCATCTGAACTGTGACTAACATCTTGAATCACAGGCTGTTAAGATTTTAATGTAAAGGATCTTTTAAAATGTCTTATAAATTATTGGGAATCTGTGATGTGGTAGGTGCTATGTTGGCATAGTGAATATATTGATGGATAAGACAGTGACCAGCCTGGTCAACATGGTGAAACCCTGTCTGGGATTACAGGTGCCTGGGATTACAGGCGCCTGCCACCACATCCAGCTAGTTTTGTGTTTTTAGTAGAGATGGGGTTTCACCATGTTGGCCAGACTGGTCTCCAACTCCTGACGTTGTGATCCTCCCGCCTCCCCCTCCCAAAGTGCTAGGATTACAGAAGTGAGCCTCTGCACCCAGCCTTGCATTTCTTTTTAACAACCATGTGATTATATAGATGATATTTGCTAAGCTTTTGATTTATTTGGAACTAATTAATAGCTGGCACTCAAGTTCTTTGGAAACTCAAAGCACGCTATATTGGAAATTTCTTTTTGGTTACTGAGTAATAAGGTCATTTATTATTGACATGGCTTCTGACACCTCTCCCATGCATTATTATTCCTTGTTAAATCACTTCCTGAGAAGGCTGGAGAATGTTTTCCACCTTAGATGGCACAGTTTATATTGACTTTCTCTGGGAGAAAGTGAAGTTCAGAGAAGAGCATGAAAGGGATCATTTTTCTATGTTTATGGAGAATGGAGGTGAAATTTTTCTTTGGTGGAGAAGGCGAGTTGGCAGTAGAATTCAATTAACCTTTCACTGGGGACCTATTGTGTGCCAGGTACCGTGCAGAATTCAGAGGGAGTGTGAGGCTCTAGCTCTGGTGGGAGCCACTGGCCCTGCTATCTGCTGACTGGTGTCACCACTGTATTCAATGTGTTTAAGAGCAAGGCAAAGAAGGCACCTGTCTTCCCATCCAGGCGTTTGGAGAAACATTTCTCTGGAAGGGATGGCTTTTAGGTTGGCCTGGAAATAAGTCAGTTTTAACCATTTACCAAAGGAAATGGAGAGAGGAGACTAAAACCTGGGCTGCAAAGAGCCGAACTTCCCTCTGAATCTATGTGATGGTGAAGTTTAGGAATGGTGTTGCCCTGGGACAGAGGCGGGATCTCTCCCTGGTGTTGATCGGATCTTTCTTCTCTGGGTAGTGTTGTCAGAACATATTTCTGGAATGGAGAGCCCTCCTGTGTATGCTGCTGGGCTGACCAAGGCAAATCAACATGGATTTTCATTTTCTAGGAGTGTAAGATTTTAAATGTATGCAGATCCTTCCACAGCCTTCCATGGGGTCTTGTCACACAGCCTCCTGGTTGGATGTGAGTTTGATGGTATACTGGTGGGGGTTGTCTTGGCACAAGTCATCTGGTTTCTCCCTTTGATCCGGGAAACTTCCTGGAGAAGGCCAGTGTTCCAGAGACATCTGTCTGGGAGAGAGCCACATGGGGGAATGAGGAGGCGTTAGGTTCTTTGTTAGGTGTTAGGGTTTGTGCTTGGTGCCTGAAAAGTACACATGGTCCTTCTGTAACACAGGAGGCTATGTTTTCTAGGTGAGAAGGCTCACTGTTGTAACTGGAGCTTTTTGTTTTTTCCTCTTCCTATCCCAGGTGTGAATGAGCCGAGGGAAGGACACATGGCCACTGCTGGAGGGATCCTCCGTTCCCGTGTCACTTGCATGGGTCCTGCTGTGAAATGAACCCAGCAGGGACTTGCTAGACACTTCCTTCCTTCCCTCGTTGAGCACTCCAGCGCCATTGTTCCACAGTTGTTGTAATTGGGTCCTGTCTTCCTCCTGCCAAGGCAAACAGCATAGTCTCGAGTAGGTGTCCCTAGGCTCATCTGCCAGCCTGAACATGAACACAGGCAAAGCTGATGATGGCCAGGGATCCCAGGGGACGTGGGGCCCTGTGGGGTCCGGCCCCCAGGAGCAGGACCTCTCATGATGCTGGTGTCTGGGAGTGAGCACCATGCCCATCACCCAGGACAATGCCGTGCTGCACCTGCCCCTCCTCTACCAGTGGCTGCAGAACAGCCTGCAGGAGGGTGGGGACGGGCCGGAGCAGCGGCTGTGCCAGGCGGCCATCCAGAAGCTGCAGGAGTACATCCAACTGAACTTTGCTGTGGATGAGAGTACGGTCCCACCTGATCACAGCCCCCCCGAAATGGAGATCTGTACTGTGTACCTCACCAAGGAGCTGGGGGACACAGAGACTGTGGGCCTCAGTTTTGGGAACATCCCTGTTTTCGGGGACTATGGTGACAAGCGCAGAGGGGGCAAGAAGAGGAAAACCCACCAGGGTCCTGTGCTGGATGTGGGCTGCATCTGGGTGACAGAGCTGAAGAAGAACAGCCCAGCAGGGAAGAGTGGGAAGGTCCGACTGCGGGATGAGATCCTCTCGCTGAATGGGCAGCTGATGGTTGGAGTTGATGTCAGTGGGGCCAGGTAAGTAGGGGGAATGCCTGCTGGCACGGGGACTGGACACAGGAACCCGGTGGTTCCCGGATGTCTGATGTGCAGATCTGCAGCTACAGAGGTTTGTGAATCCTGCCAGTAAGAAGCTGATGGCATAAGAAATGTCTCATTTAAACCTCCTCATCCATTCAACACAGCATCACATCTTCAATTGGAGCACCAAAGGCTGGGTCTTGGATGTGTTTTCATCTGCCTGTCCCATGTCACCTTAGTCCCAGCAACCATGAGGCTCCCAGACTCACAATCCTGAAGCCCCACCCTGGAAGATCCACTTTGATCTTATCTGAATGTGTGTTGAATACTCTTGAGCATATTTCTGTTTTCTGTTTCATATTTCTGGCCACCCATCACCACATTAAGTTATTGGACTGTCTTGGTGTTTCCCAGGTGAACTGGGGAACAAAACCCCAAGGGCCCCAAGACCATTCTCAGGTTCAGTGATTAACTAGGACTCACATACTCAGAAAAGCAGTCATATTTCTAGTTCCAATTCATTACACTGAAAGGACACAGATAAACATCAGCAAATGTAAAAGACACAGAGAGTAGAGTCCAAGAGCCCAGGCAGAAGCTTCCAGTTATCTTTCCCGGTGGAGTTGTGCAGACAGTGCTCGGTTCTCCCAGCAATGATGTTTGACGCCAACCAGGGATGCTCACTCGAATCTTGGTGTCCAAGGTTTTTTCTTGGGAGTCCAAGGTTTTTTCTTATTTTTCATATAAGCATGGAGTACCTGTGTGGTTGACCTTAGCTACTCCTCTCCAGTCTCTCCAGAAGTCAAACTAATGCCACATGACCCAAGTCTTCTGCCATAAGTTGCTTTCTTAGCATAAACTCTCTGGCAAGGCCAAATACCCCCAGGTATACAAAGACACTCTTGTCAGGGAGGATATTCTAAGGGGTTAGATCTTATCTCCCAGGAGCCAGTCCTTTCTTTGCAATGCACATGGTCTCAATACCCAACCTCTGGTGAGTTAACCCTTCACTACACATCAGGGTTTTCATGATAGGTATATAGGAAAGAGATGGGAAAGAGAATTTGAAGATATTCTGAGTGAGATCCATGAATTTTGTCAGGTTTTCAGGGGCTCCTGGGAGTAAGGCTCCTATGTCCTAGAAGGAGAGAGTGGCCACCCTTGAGAAACGTAGTGACCTTTGGATGATGGAGACATCTCATCCAAGGCGACTCTGCAAGGAGAGAACCAGAGCAGAAATACTTTGACCTTAATCTTCATCCTGCCTCCAGTGTCAGAGCCTTCCATCAGTGGAAACCAGCCAGAAGCCAGGGACAGGGGAGTCCATTGATTTGTCCAAATGTGTCAGTGCCCTGGTGCAAAGTGCAGGGTGGAGAAGAATGGAGATCGGATGTGGAGGGTCAACAAGAAGTCATCGGGCACATACAACATGGTCCAAATTCAAATGATCCAGTACATGGAAAGGACATAGCACAGAGCTGGCTGGCAGGTGTGAGGACTTTTGCAGTAGACACTCTCACCAGTATTTCCTTTGGTTTGCCCCTTCAACTGCAGAGATGCTTTTAGCCAATGGCTAGGTGCCTGACTGGCCGTTACTGGGAAGAGCTACTCATTTTCAAGGAGGGATGAAATGATTTTATTTGGGATTAGAGATTATTCTCAGAAAAGGAGCAAGACTGACTACCACCAGGATCAAGATGCTACAAGGAGTTGACAGAGTGACTCAGGTTCCTGGAGGCTGGGTCCAGGCTTAGAAGTGGGGATTGCCATGGAGCTGGAGATAGTCCTTTGAAAGTGGTCCCTAAGAGCCCCTACCATTTGCAACTATCTGGTTGGAAAGAAGCTGATTTGGATAGAGAGGTAGAAGGAAGATCAGGGAGGGGCCATCCAGCAGGAGGACAAAGTAGTCAGGAGCTCCAGCTCCAGAAGAGATAACTGGGGCTGCCTCCTTGGGTTCCCTTTACTAGCTGGTTGATCTTGGGAAAATTATACCTCTTAGCCTCAGATTCCCCATCTGTGAAGTGGGAATCTTAAGATTATTGATGCCAATGACTAAATGATGAAATAGAACATATAAAGGGGTTAGCACTATGTCTAGTAAGTACTCTATACGTATTAATATCATCATTACTACCATAATGGAGAGTGTTTGGGAGTTGCTGGAACCTTTGGGAGGCAAAGTTTTCTTTCCCAGCCTCTGAAAACCTATCTACCCCTGGGATGAGATGACTTTCCAGCTACCAATGGAAGATTCCTTGATGTTTTCATTCACTTGTTAGGGGAGTGATAGGATGATGCCCAGTTTTGCAAAGAAAGAAGATTAAGAAGAATAGAAGGGTGACGGGCCAGAGTCATGACAGAAGGTGGAACGTAGAACTAGAATCTTTATTGAAGCTCTGAAGAAGGATCACATGTGTTGTGATGGAGGGAGCAGTGGACTAGCTTTGGGATTCTAGGTTCTCTCCAAGGTCTTCTAGCAACTAGCTTTGAGACCCTGGGTAAGTTTGTTGGGATGGTGGTATTGGGGTGGGAGGGAGGTTCGCTGTGGCTGCCTATGCTGAAATCCTAGGGGTGAATCTGTGAAACACTTTTTTATCTATCTGGGCTAGTATTGTTGTTCCAGAAGCCCATAGAGCTAAACTTTAGCAGTGTTCCTGTGATGCCACAGTGATAACTGTCAGAGCCGAGGCTCGGGCTCTGTCTCTGACTCCCAGCCGAATGTCCGATTTGATGTGCCACTCCACTTCTGGGCACTCCGAAAGAGATGCTTGGATGGGTGTGGCCTGTTGGTATCTGGACTCAACTAGCTGAAGCTGAGGAGCTTAGGAAATAGGAATAGGAGAAAATGTCAGGGAATAGACCAGTGGGATTCATAATTGTTGCAACTGGCTGTTCCATAACATACTTGAGATTTGTTTTAATCACGTACGGTAAGAGACACAGACATGGAAATGGCTGTCACGAAGTCTGAGATCTGTAGAAACAGGAGGCATAGCGCACCACACAGGGCTACATGGGGAAGTGCAGGGGTCAGTGAGGAGGCAGAGAAGAGAGAGGACAGCATGGCCCACAGCCTTTATTTTATTTTATTTTTGTTACAGACAGCATCTTACTCTTATCACCCAGGCTGGAGTGCAGAGCCACAATCCTAGCTCACTGCAGCCTTGAACTCCTGGGCTCAGAGGATCCTCCCACCTTAGCCTCTCTAGTAACTATGTCTACAGGTGTGCACCACTGCATCTGGCTTTTCTTTTTTTTCTTTTTTTGTAGAGATGGTACCTTACTATGTTGCCCAGGCTGATCTCAAACTGACCTCAAGTGATCCCCCTACGTCATCCTCCAAAAGTTAGGATTATAGATGTGAACCACTGCACCCAGCTCCATAGGCTTTATGGAGGTTTTCATGGGAAGGAACAGAGAAGGCAGGGTAGGTGGCTGAGTGTGCTTAGGATTGGATAGTTTGAATAATTTCAGTAGGCTTCAGACTATATGGGTGGGCCTTAGTTGTCTAGATGTCTGGCCCTGGAGTGATCTGAGGCAGGGAGAATATTGGCTTGGTGTGTGAGTTTGATAAAGGAGATAATTGGGTATGGCTCTGGGTTGGTTGGTTTGTATGTTAAAGCTCTACTCACTAGGGAGTCCTTTGCTATCTCTAGGAATCAGCTACCCTTGGGAGGAGCAGCCTGTCCACGTTCAAGACTCCAAATGTCAGAGCATCAAGAATACAGAAAATAGGGGCAAGGTAGCGCACGCCTGTAATTTCAGCACTTCGGGAGCCTGAGACGGGAAGATTGCTTGTGCCCAGGGGTTCGAGACCAGCCTGGACAACATGGCAAGGCCCCATTTCTTAAAAAAAAAAAAAAAAATTTAATTAGCTGGGCATGGTGGTGCACATCTGTAATCCCAGCTACTCGAGAGGCTGAGGTGGGAGGATTGCTTAAGCCCAGGAGGTCGAGGCTGCAGTGAGCCATGTTTGCACCACTGTACTCTAGCCTGGGTAACACGGCAAGACCCTGCCTCCAAAAAAAAAAAAAAAAAAAGGATACAGAAAATAAGAACATATAATGAAAACACTGGGCTTCTGGAAACCTTCCACAGCTGAGGAAGTAAAATCTCGTTTAGTGGTCAACAGTCATGACTTTGAGGTTCCTTTCTGTGTTGATGCAGCCGTGTGTGTGCTAGATGATGAAAAGCCAGGTGAAAGAGGGTGTATCCTGAAGCCACTGAGATGTAGTGGTAGGAGAAGGGGGAAGGCCAAGACCTATTGGTTGGTCTTCATGAAAGAGAGCTTGAAATTGAATCAAGTAATGAGGCACGGAATCCTCAAGTCCTGGGCTCCGGTTACCGCATAACAATCAAGGAGTTAACAAGACAGACTAGCTTGATTTTTCACTCCCTAGTTCTCTTGAATAATTGCAAGAATTACCATTTATTGAGCAGTTTCTACGGTAGAGGATGTCTGCCAGGCACTATCTCATTTAATAGCGACCACAATTCCATAAAGGACAGCCTTTGATGAGAAACCTTGGCTGTATATGACTTGCCCACGGTCACCTAAGTAAGAGGCAAAAGCAGATTTGAACTCAAGTCCTTCTGGCTCCATTGCCTGTATTCCTAACCACTGCGTTGTACTACCTCAACTTCTGCACCGGATCTGTACTTTGATCCTTGTGCGATCTGGTGCATAATTTCATGGATGGTTTAGATCTTCATAAAATACCTCCTCAGTATAATCGCAGACACCAGGGAAGAAAATGACTTATGAAGAAGAACAAACTATAAGGCTTCTTTTCTACCTGCCCAAACTGACAAGGAAAACAAGCCCCCTGCCTCATCTTATGCAAGCAAGTCCGGCCAGGCGTGGTGGCTCATGCCTATAATCCCAGCACTTTGGGAGGCTGGGGCGGGTTGGTCACCTGAAGTCAGGAGTTTGAGACCAGCCTGGCCAACATGGCAAAACCCTGCCTCTACTAAAAATACAAAAAATTAGCCAGGTGGCACATATCTGTAATCCCAGCTACTCGGGAGGCTTAGGCAGGAGAATCACTTGAACCCAGGAGGTGGATGTTGCAGTGAGCCGAGATTGCACCGCCATTGCACTCCAGCCTGGGCAACAGAGCAAGACTCTATCTCAAAATAAATAAAATAAAACAAAAGGAAGCCCAATTGTAATATAGGCTCCTTTTGGCAAACTTAGCTCTAGCCAAAGCTTCAGGACTAGAAGCACTTTGCAATGTAGGTAGTAGGGAGTTGAAAGTATTTTAAATGTTCTCAAAATGTTCCTTGTCACTCTTTGACTGTTTCCTTCAATGCTAAATTTTCCCACCTACGTATGTGAATTTTGTCTTAAAAAGTGGTAAGTAGAAATTAAGAGTTCTGTGGAGACCCCAGTGTACCTCTCTGCCCCCAAGCAAATGGTTCCTTGGTTTATGGTTGCCTGTTCACTCTTACTTGTAAGCAGTGGGTTTTAGGGGTCAACATACCAACTTACCTGCCAGCATGATAAATGGTCCATACTAGCATGTACGGCTTGTCATATGAGGCACTCTTTTGCAGTCTGTTCTGCTCCCTGTCTGGAGTTTGATTTTGAATTCAGAACGACCTTAGATGATGTTACGGGTTGAATTATGTCCCCCCAAAATTCATATGTTGAAGTCCTAGCCCCCGGAATATGACCTTATTTAGACATAGGGTCATTGCAGGAATAATTAGTTAAGATGAGGTCCTACCGGAGTAGGTTGGCTCCTATTCCAGGATAACTGTTGTCTTTTTAAAACGGGCAAATTTGGACACAGACTTACACAGGAGTAACACCATGTGTGATTGGAGTTATACTGCTGAAAGCCAAGGATCAACCAGAAGGTAGGAGAGAGGCTTGGTACAGACCCTCTCCTAGCCTCTCCAAACTAGGGGAGCTTGGCCCTGCTGACACCTTGAGCTCCAGCGTCTCACATTTAGAACTGTGACACAGTAAATCCCTGTTGCTTAAGCCTCCTGTGGTCACCCTAGAAAACTACTAGTAGAGGTGCCATTTTGTCCCATCATCTTATAGGAGTCCATTCTTCGGATGATTTCCTCCCTGACACTGGGCACTTTAGAGCACTGTGGATGTTTTTTTGATGAGGACACTCTGAGAACCATGTGTGTGTTAAGTATGAAAGGAGCAGTTACAATATGTGGAAGATGAGGTCATGATTTGCTTATTTCAAAAGTTAGTTTAGGGTCAATTTGGAATGTCCATCCTTGGAGAAAGAACAGAAAATTCAAGGCCATGGGTTGACAGACCTTCTGTACCCCAGACCCGGTTTAGAGCCTAAACCTGTGACTGCCTCCCAATTACAGACCCAATTCCTGATTCCTACCGTCTCACTGGCTGACACTCGTGATCCCTAGTAACCCTGGGAATCCTTCATTCTTTTGAGTGGTAGCAGCTTCCTCCTGGTGGGAACTTCTAGAGAACTTTCTGGGAAGGGGAGGTATTCGTGGTGTTTGATGTCACGTGCCCCATCTTGTAGGCATAGCTGATAACTCATGGAGGAAAGTTTTTGTTTGTGAGCTCCATCACATCTGCTCTGGGGACTTTCTGGAATGTTCTACTTACTTGTGTGGTGCAGGGAGAACTGGGAAGGTTTTCTAGATTCGTTCCTACAAAGGAATACTTTGTAATTCCAGTCACTCCCTAGCTTTCTATAAGTAAACCAGATCTGTTCCCTAAGGACAGATTGTTCCAAATTGGTCGCAAAATATGGAATTAATTAAAACAAAACCCACACACCAAAACAGAAACAAATGTCTTTTCTGAAAAGTAAGTCTTTTCACTTAAAATGCATTTTTGCAGAATGTAAACTTTGGGCGTCTTTGTATTTTTTTTTTTTTTTTTTTTTTAAGACAGAGTTTCACTCTTGTTGCCCAGGCTGGAGTGCAATGGCACGATCTCGACTCACTGCAACCTCTGCCTCCTGGGTTTAAGTGATTCTGCTGCCTAAGCCTCCCGAGTAGCTGGAATTACAAGCGTGTGCCACCACGCCCTGCTAATTTTTTGTAGTTTTAGTAGAGACAGGGTTTCACCATGTTGGCCAGGCTGGTCTTGAACCTCTGACCTCAGGTGATCCACGTGCCTCAGGCTCCCAAAGTGCTAGGATTACAGGCATGAGCCACCACACCTGGCCATCTTTGTACATTAATAAATGTGAGCACAGCACAGCGCAAAGAATGTGGGCCTCGGAGAGGTGAGTCTGGCTTCTGGACCCACTTACTGACTGTGTGACGGGGGCAGTTGACCTCAGCCACAGGCTGTTGCTGCTATTTCCGTAGAAGGATTGTTGAGTGGATGACAGATGATTTACCTAATGTACTGAATACAGCATCTGGCACATGGTAGATGTTCAGCCAGAGGTAACTTTTAACACCCACCCCGTCAGCCTCAGGCAACCTGGACCCAGAGCATAGCGTACACCTAAGAAAATCCCTTTGAGTTTGAGGGAGAGAGAAGAGCCTCAAACTCTGCCCTTTCACTCCACAGGGAAGACAAAGAATAATCTTTGGTCCAGACACTGGGGTTCATTCCAATATTGAGTGAGTGGCATGGCACGGGGAGCCACCATTTGGAAGGGATGCTGGCACATGGAAGAACCGGGTCCCGGAGCCTGCAGGGACTGACGGCACCTTTGAGTTCCTGGAGTGTGAGAAGTCTGTGTGGTCCCAGAAGAGGGGCCAGGATGCTGGGCTGGCAGGAGGGGGCTGGGGGGCTCAGGGCGACAGACCAATTGGTACAGAAGTATGACATGCTGTGAGGACCAGTGGAATGTCAGCTCTAGTCAGAAGTCACCTTCAGCACAGTACCCGCTTCCTTGAACTTGTATGTAAAATTAAATTTAGGGTTGTTGCAAGCTTAGACTCTGGTTACCCATGGCAACCTTGAGTTCTGTCTGGATTATAGTAGATTTTAAACAGTGTCAAGAGGCTGCTAGAACATGTTACTTGGAGAAATGACTGCAGGTAGTGATGTAGGTAGGAGATGGTAGAGAGGAAGAATTGCCAATTATAGCTTGATACTATAGTCTCTGGGGACATTTAGCATAAGGGTCCTGCCTACCTGAATATGCCCAAAGGTGCCTGATGCTCTATGCAGGACTGGATATACAGTAAGAGGTCGTCATCACGATGACTTAGAGACATTAAGGAAAGGTGAAATTATACTCAGCTTGCTGTTTAAAAAGCCAGAGAAGCATGTAATACACTTTAGAAAGATTTCCCTTACACGTTAACAGGAAAACAAGTTTCAGCATTTAAAATTCAATTATGTGGAAAACTTGCCGTGTGGAACAGCCCATTCCCCAAGGATGAAGTGTAAATGAAGCATTACGGACTGTTTGTTGGTGACCCGCTCATTCCTGACCCGCTTCGTTCCTTTCAGACTGCTGCTGCACATGCTGTTTCACTCCAAGACTTGGTTTCTGGAAGGTATCCCAGGGTTCATTCAAGTCCTGTTTTCTTATTGTACCAAAGTGGAAACTGAGGCTTCAGGGGGTGGTTTCCTGGGGTCAAGTATCATCTTAGAGAAGTGCGAGGCCTAGAATTCATGCCCTCTGACTCAAATTCTAGAACTTTTTCTTTCACATCATAAATAACAACTAATGAGGCCGGGCGCAGTGGCTCAATGCCTGTAATGGCAGCAGTTTGGGAGGTCGAGGTGGGTGGATCACTTGAGGTCGGGAGTTCGAAACCAGCCTGGCCAACACAGTGAAACCCCATCTCTACTAAAAATACAAAAAATTAACTGGGCGTGGTGGCACACGCACCTGTAGTCCCTGCTACTCAGGAGACTGAGGCAGGAGAATTGCTTGAACCGGGAGGTGGAGGTTGCAGTGAGCCGAGATTGCACCACTGCACTCTAGCCTGGGCAACAGAGCAAGACTCCATCTCAAAAAATAATAATAAAAATAACTAATGAAATTAGGATGGTTTTTTAACAGTTTATTATTTACATAAAAACATAGAATATCTATGAGTGTAGCTTATAGCTGCCTCCTAAGAGTGTGGTGATGGCCATTAGAGAGGAGAGTGGGAGCTTGCTTTCCTCACCTCTTAGGAGTGACATCTGACAAGCTGTGAGGATCTGAGGGCCGTCGCCTGCCATCTTGTGGTTGAAATCGAGCAAAGTGAGAGAAAAGTGCTGGGAGCTCCAGTCCAGTTTATTATTCACAGGCTGTGTGTGTTTCACTGCTGTGCTGTTCTGCTGATGTTTTCGGCCTTCAGAACTCTCTTGAATGGCAACATCTGAGCTATCCTCTCCTCTCTGTGACTGGTGTTTTTTCCTGTGGTCCCTTCACACACACAGCCTCAGCCCTCAGGCGCCGCGTTAATGAATGAGGAGCTGATCTGAGAAATCCGCCTGTGCTAAGCTCTTCATGATGGATGACAGAGGGGAGTTATTCGTCCCCAGTTTCTTTAACTCTAGCCTGGAATCAGAAGCCATTTAAGGAAAGAGTGAGTGAGCAGCAGGACAATTTCCAACACTACAATGACCAGTGGGGTGAGTTCTTTCAGAAAACTGGCAAGCCTGGCCACACCCTCCATCGCAGCCCACAGCTCATTGTTGAAAGCCACATGCACAGCTGCTTTTCAGGGTCCACTTGTTTTTATGAGGGAAGAGATTCCATAAAAGGAGCAACTTGCCATCATTTAAAGGGGGTTGAGGTTTCAGAGCCAGATCCAGAGATGCTCTTTAATTTTATCCCAGTGACCTGCTCCTCCTCTGGTACCCTGGACACAACCTTTCTGAACGGGTGCAGTGCAGCCCCTGGGTGATTAACTGCAGCCATGGAAGATGGAAAACCCAAATACCCACGTAAGACACTCGCTCTTAAACTCTTAGCACTACTTTCAGAAATTGTAATGGTAATTGTAAACCATACAGAGAAGAAAGATAAAAGCATTTTAGTGTAGTTATAGTGTTACTGGTCCAACCTCATACCCTTCTATTTATAGGCACCCCCTGGGCCATTTTCAGCAATCCTGACTTCTACTTTATCTTTTGTGTCCAGGTACTAAGTTATGAACATTTTTATTCTCTCATTTTGAGCACCAAATGCCCTCACATGACTCTCGGTTTTTTTTTTTTTTTCCTTCTTCTGCCTCCAAAGGTTTTTGAACTTCAAGCTTTGGCACCTGCTTGGCCCTTGGCCCTCTCTTAGTTACTGAGGAAGCAGAGGCAGGTAACCAACTGCAATGCGTAGGTGAGCCATTCCTAATGAACTTCACTCCCATTCCACCTGGGTTTGCAAAGCACAGAAATGAACAGACTTGTGCTCGCCTCTTTTGGTGTTGGAGGGCACCAATAACAAAAGGGGACCTCTTGCTGGAGGACAACAGTATCTGCTATTTAAGGACCCAAATATGTAACTCTTTTGTACAATGTAAAATGAAGCAAAGCGTTTAAACAGTTATATAGATTTCTTCATGGGATTCTTTGAGATGTGATCTTTCTCCAAAGATTTTGAGGATGAGAGTTTGTTATACTGTTTTTAAAATGTTCTGAAGCTCTGATACTAGTGGCCTTTTTATTTTTTATTTTTTTGAGACAAAGTCTCGCTCTGTCACCTAGGCTGGACAGAACACAATGGCACAATCTTGGTTGGCTCACTGCAACCTCTGCCTCATGGGTTCAAGCGATTCTTCTGCCTCCAGCTCCCGAGTAGCTGGGACGACAGGTGCGCACCATGCCCGGCTAATTTTTTGTATTTTTAGTGGAACACGGCTTCATCATGTTGGCCAGGCTGGTCTCGAGCCCCTGACCTCAAGTGATCCACCCACCTCGGCCTCCCAAAGTGCTGGTGTTACAGGCCTGGCCTTACTAGTGGCTTTTTTGATAACTTGGAATAACAATGTTGAATTGTATGAAGCAACAATGTTGAATTGTATGGATCTCCTCGGATGCCAGGGCTGCAGGGATGGTATAATAGCTGACTCATCCTTCAGGTCCCTAATTCAGGGCTCTTTGTTCACCAAAGAAAAGATGATTCTATCATTTGCGATGTCTCTTTGACTTAAATTTAGCCATTTCCTTTTTGGGAGGAAGGCTGGGCTAGTTCCGTAGCTTAAGTGCATGTCTTCTCAGCCCTTAGGCTGGACTGTAAGGTTGGTCAGTTTAAATGGGGCTGGAATTTATTAAGAAACTTTTGACTTTGGGAATCACAGATGTATCTTCACAAATATCCCTGAAAGGAGGCCTGAACTATTGTGGGGGCGAAGGGAGTAGATAGCCTTAAAAATTCAAGCTCTAGCCAGGCATGGTGGCTCATGCCTGTAATCTCAGCACTTTTGGAGGCCAAGGTAGGTGGATCATTTGAGGTCAGGAGTTGGAGACCAACCTGGCCAACACAGTGAAACCCCGTCTCTACTAAAAATACAAAATTTAGCCGGGCATGGTGGTGCATGCCTGTAGTCCCAGCTACTTGGGAGGCTGAGACAGGAAAATTGCTTGAACCCAGGAGGTGGAAGTTGCAGTGAGCTGAGATTGTGCCACTGCACTCCAGTCTGGGCAAGAGAGTGAGACTCTCAAAAAAAAAAAAGATTAAGATCGGAAGATTAAGATCGGGCGTGGTGGCTCAAGCCTGTAATCCCAGCACTTTAGGAGGCCGAGACGGGCGGATCACGAGGTCAGGAGATCAAGACCATCCTGGCGAACACGGTGAAACCCCGTCTCTACTAAAAAGATACAAAAAACTAGCCAGGCGAGGTGCCTGTAGTCCCAGCTACTCTGGAGGCTGAGGCAGGAGAATGGCGTAAACCCGGGAGGCGGAGCTTGCAGTGAGCTGAGATCCGGCCACTGCACTCCAGCCTGGGCGACAGAGCACGAGACTGCGTCTCAAAAATAAAATAAAATAAATAAAATTAAATAAATTAAATAAATAAATAACTAAATATTCAAGCTCTGTTAAGTACCGGTCTCTGTTAAATGCCATGGCAAGTCTGGGGTTTTCCCTGACTCAAGGGTTTTATTTAGTCCAGATATCCATTCCTGTGAAGTCCTCATCTGAACCAGTGGAATGGGCAGAAAGAACTTACATAGAAGTCACCAGAAAATGGTTCATGCTCTAGAATGGTGGCTGCTAAGGTGAGAAGCCTGAGATCCATGGGTAAGAGGAAAAATTATCAGCATCCCAAGATATTGTTTATCTTTAAAAAAAAATTGAGTTTGACCAATAATTTAGATATAGATTGACACTGGCTTCTTTGTTCAATCTGAATGTCAGAGAGTCCCATTTTCTGTGTAGTCTATGACATATCCTGAGGGAAGGGGGGAAGGTCCACAAAGGCCCCCTCGCTGGTAATTCACCACTCCTTTTTTTTTTTTCTGTCACCCAGGCTGGAGTGCAGTGAAAAAAATCAAAGCTCACTGCAGCCTTGAACTCCTGTGCTCAAGCAATCCACCTATCTCAGCCTCTGAAGTAGCTGGGACTACAGGTGTGAACCATGGTGCTTGGCCCGTTTAATCCACTATAGGCTTATGTCAAGGGACTGGAGTTTATATACGCTCACTTGATGAAGTGGGTTTACGGATTAAATTATTTTGTTTTAACTGAGTTAACCTTTACCAAATGGGCAGAAAAACTAAAGAAATTTCTTATTTTTAATATACAGAGATGAGGGTCCCACTATGTTGTCCAGGCTGGTCTCAAATTCTTGGCCTCAGGGGATCCTCCCACCCCAGCCTCCCAAAGTGCTGGTGTTACTGGAGTGAGCTACTGCTCCCAGCCTAGAAATAATTCAATTAATGCAGGTGTAAGCAGACAATAAGATATGACAGGGTTAACACTTCTTTTCCTGCTACCATGTGCTAATTATGAAGTAAAACAGTGACAATCTATGTAGACTGAGAAGTCAGACAAAAACATAAAATTCTTCAGGAGACTATGTGAAATACAAACTTACAACCATTAGCATTAAAGAAAAACCTGATCCTAAGCATAGATTGTGCCTTATGGTAATACTTGATGATATGAGACCATCATAATTAGCAAGATATTTAAAATCTAAATATTCACAACATGAATACAAATAGTTTAAAATGTTTTAGCAGTGTTTAAAATTACGCATTACTAAATCTAGTCCAAGATTTTAGTAAACTGAGTATTTAAGAGCCTGTTTTGAGGGTTTTTAAAAACATAATTGCTTAAGGCAAAAACTACATACCAGTAGAAAAACAGTCTTCCTGATGTGGTAAAAATAGCTAAAATAATGCATAGAAAACAATATAGCTACAAAATAGAATACACGGTTTTGTCAGCAAATTCTGATGCACAGATCAACAGATGTGGAAGAGGCACAGAAATATTGCTGAAGTTTCGAAGAAAGAGTGTAGTGGAGGAGATCTGCTATGCAGTTGGACTTCAGTACTGCTGTTTCGCACATGTTCCAATTAAGAATATTCGCTTGATTCTGGTCAGGCACAGTGGCTCACACCTGTAATCCAAGCACTTTGGGAGGCCGAGGTGGGTGGATCACTGGAGCCCAAGAGTTCGATACCAGCCAAGGCAACATGGTGAAACTCCATCCCTATTTTTGTAGAAACTTTTTTAAATAAAAAAGGTTTTTGGAAAAGAATATTTGCTTGTTTCTGTTTCAATAATAAAATAGACCTATTTATTTGTGAGGTCACTAGAAAAGATGTATTTTTCAAAATTCAATGACTTTGTTAGTTAAAACAATGCTTTATGGGAAAATTATATCAGGTAACAGTAGCTTTAACTAGAATAAAAAGGAAGTCAGGATATCCCATTTACACTGATTTGAGTTTTACGAATTATATGTTGATGAAAAGAGTCAAACTTTGTAAAATATTTAGAGTTTTATTCTGAGCCAAATATGAGCGACCAAGGCCTGGGACATAATCTCAAAAGGTCCTGAAAACGTGTGCCCAAGGTGGGTAGGTTACAGCCTGATTTTACACCTTTTAAGGGGATAGAAGTTACAGGCAGACATCAATCAATATGGGGACAGCCTTCCAGGTCAAAGGTGGATTCAAAGATTTTCTGATTGACAATTGGTTGAAAGAGTTATTATCTAAAGACCTGGAATTAGGCCTGGTGTGGTGGCTTACGTGTAATCCCAGCACTCTGGGAGGCCAACGCAGGTGGATCACCTGAGGTCAGGAGTTCGAGACCAGCCAGGCCAACATGGTGAAACCTTGTTTCTACTAAAAAAAATCAGCCAAGCAAGGTGGTGGGTGCCTGTAATCCCAGCAATTTGGGAGGCTGAGGCACAAGAATCGCTTGAACCTGGGAATCAGAGATTGCAGCGAGCCAAGATTGTGCTACTGCACTCCTGCCTGGGTAACAAAGCAAGACTCCATCTAAAAAAAAGGAAAAGAAAGAAACAAAAAAAGACCTGGAATCAGTAGAAAGGAGTGTATGGGTCAAGATAGGGGGTTGTGGAGGCCACAGTTCTTCCTGTGTAGATGAAGCCTCCAGGTAGCAGGCTTCAGAGAGAATAGACAGCAAGGCCGGGGGTGGTGGCTCATGCCTGTAATCCCTACACTTTGGTAGGCTAAAGTGGGTGGATCACCCGAGATGAGGAGTTTGAGACAGGCCTGGCCAACATGATGAAACCCTGTCTCTATTGAAAATACAAAAAAATTAACTGGACGTCGTGGCAGGCACCTGTAATCCCAGCTACTCAGGAGGCTGAGGCAAGAAAATCACTTGAACCCAGGAGGCAGAGGTTTCAGTGAGCTAAGATCGTGCCACTGCACTCCAGCCTACGCAACAAGAGCAAAACTCTGTCTCAACAACAACAACAAAAAAAGGTGGCAAATGTCTCTTATCAGATTGTAAAAGGTGCTAGACTCTTAGTTAAATCTCTCCTGGATCAGCAAAAGAACTAGGAAAGGAAGGGGATCCTTTATAGAATGTAGATTTTCCCCACCAGAGACAGCTTTGCGGGTCTGTTTCAAAATATGTCAGAGAGATATATTTTGGAATAAAATGCTTCAATTTCTTTCAGCGCCTGCTGTCTGTCATGTGATGCTATACTAGAGTCAGGTCAGCATCTGGTGTCTTACTGCTACAAAGAGTCTGTTTTGTCTGTCTTGAAGTCTCTTTATCTTAATGTTAATGCTGATCTGTTGTGCCTGAATTCCAAAGGGAAGAAAATATAATGAGGCATGTCCTACGCCTTTTTGCCCATCATGGCCTGAACCAGTTTCTCAGGTTTACTTTGGATCCCCTTGGCCAAGAAGCAGGGTCCACTTAGCTAGTTGGAGGGCTTAGAATTTTATTTTTGGTTTACATATGAATGTATTAAATAATCACATGAACCCTGAAAATTTTTTAAAACCTTAAATGTGTAAATAAATTTCTTTTTTATTTTAGGCGAGGTTACAAAAATAGGCCAACAGCATGAAACTGATTCAGCCATTTCATCCTCTTGGCCTATTTCAGGGAATGATGATGAAAATATCTTACTACATAGAGGTTTGATGTTTATTTCTAAACAAAGCATTTATTAGAGTAATAGAACTTAAAGATGACTGGGATTGGGCTGGGCACGGTGGCTCACGCCTGTAATCCCAGCACTTTGGGAGGCTGAGGCGGGCGGATCACAAGGTCAGGATATCAGGACCATCCTGGCTAACACGGTGAA
>NW_012116722.1:880287-881013 GCF_000951035.1 Colobus angolensis palliatus
TACTTTTTGAAATAAAGCCATGCTATGCAAAGGGCAATTTCAATATGGATATTAGGAAATGTTTCCATAGTGATAAGCCTTTTTTTTTTTTTTTACAAAAATGTTAACATTCGCCAACAAAAAGTTTCAGATGCATCTTTAAAATCTTGAGAGCAAAATTTTATATTTTTAAACCTTCCAAAGATTTTTAGAGGAGCTATATGTTAAAAACTATTAAAAGTACAGTAACTTTAGAGTTTGCAAGAAAAACTTGACAAAGTCAATGCACAATTTCAACCAAAACCAAAGCACAGGTGGTGGATAGGGTTGGAAAATGATATTATGATTGATTAAATCGTAATCAGTGCCGCTAACATATTTCTTCCATTTGAATCTATGTATCCTTGTGAGGTATCTTCAGCTATGGCAGCTGTTAAAAGCAGCATCCAGGCCAGGAGCGGTGGCTCATGCCTGTAATTCCAGCACTTTGGGAGGCGGAGGCAGGCGGATCATGAGGTTAGCGAAACGAGACCATCCTGGCAAGGACGGTGAAACCCCGTCTCTATCAAAAATACAAAAAAAAAAAAAAGAATTAGCCGGGCAGTGCTGGCAGACACCTGTAGTCCCAGTCACTCAGGAGGCTGAGGCAGGAGAATGGCATGACCCGGGAGGCGGAGCTTGCAGTGAGCCAAGATCACACCACTGCACTCCAGTCTGGGTGACAGAACCAGACTCCGTCTCAAAAAA
>NW_012116722.1:881683-896606 GCF_000951035.1 Colobus angolensis palliatus
TTTTTTTTGGGATGGAGTCTAGCTCTGTTGCTAGGGCTGGAGTGCGGTGGCACGATCTCAACTCACTGCATCCTTGGTCTCCCGGGTTCAAGCAGCTCTCCTGTCTCAGCCTTCCAGGTAGCTGGGACTACAGGCGCATGCCCCCACATCTGGCTAATTTTTGTATTTTTAGTAGAGACAGGATTTTACCATGTTCGTAAGGCTGGTCTTGAATTCATGATCTCAGGTGATCCGTCTGCCTTGGCCTCCCAAAGTATTGGTATTATAAGTGTGAGCCACCACACCCGGTCTTTTTTTTTTTTTTTTTTTTAAAGACAAGGTCTCTGTCTGTCACCTAAGCTGGAGTGCAGTGGCACCATCATGACTCACTGCAGCCTCAACTTCCCGGACTCAGGTGATGCTCCCACCTCAGCCTCACGAGTAGCTGGGTCTACAGGTGCATGTCACCAGGCCTGGCTAATTTTTTGTATTTTTTTTAGAGACAGGGTTTCGCTATGTTGCCAAGGTTGGTCTTGAACTCCTGGGCTCAAGCAATCCACCTTCCTCAGCGGCCCAAAGTGTTGGGATTATAGGAGTGAGCCACCACACCCAGCCTCTCAATTTCGTTTTTTACTGACAGTCATGAAAAATCAAAATTTGAAAAGATGACTATCTCACAAGTAGAGAGTTTAGCCCTGCCCTCCTAAGGAAGGTGTCTCTTTTGAGATCTACAGGATCTAGATGTCTCTCATCTACCCTGTGCCTGCCACCCATCCTTTCCAGAGAAATGATTTTCCTTGGGATCTGCAAACCAGACCTTCTTCTAACTCCTCCACCCCAGTTTCTCCTCTCTTGTTCTCTAGGTCTGACCCTTGAGTTCCCAAGGAGAGGAGTCAGTGTGTCCTGGCCAACTACCCTACCAGGCACAGATGCACTGGCACCTCTTGCTAAGTGCTTGCTCCCTGGACCATTTGCAAGCTCTCTGTGCTCATTCTTCTCCTGTTTATTCATTTTAGAACAACATGTTTATAATTCTATTAATTCCTCAGGTACCCCGTCTCTCCTCCCACACTAATTTTTATTTATTTCAATGGCAACATTAGAACAGCACTTTAAAGAAAAGAACAACTTGTGATTCGCCTACACTAATTCTCCATTAATTTAATTTTTCTATGTTAAGATCTAATCTGTGACCATGTGCCTACAGCTCTATCATGCTAACTCAACAGATACAATTTTTCTGTTTCCTTCTAATCTATGTTCATCTACAATATATTTATTTTCAGACTACCTTTGTTGATTCTTTTCATTGGAAAAGAAAGTTTTACCATGTGCATGCAATAGAATGGAAGGACAGTGAGTGAAAAGTTTTCTCAGTTCAGACCTCCATTCTCTTGTCACTACCACCAGCTATACCCCAAGCCTCATTCTATTACCAGTATCTTTCCAAGAATTCTCTAAGCATCTACAAGTATTCTGTGCTAACGTCTTTTTACACAATGGGGCACACGATCCACACTATTCTGAATCTTAACCTTTTTTCTTTAAATCTTAAAAACCCATCTTAGCACTTGTTTCAAATCAGAACATATCACTTTGTCTCTCGTTCTTTTTAACAGCTGTATAGCATCTCACTGGAGGTTTCTCATGTGATTTATTTGATCAGTCACCAACTAATGGGTGTTTTCATTGTATAGTCTTTTTTGCTGTGTCCAGAATTCTGGGCTGGGTGCGGTGGCCCACACCTATAATCCCAGCACTTTGTGAGGCCAAGGTGGGTGGATCACCTGAGGTCAGGAGTTCAAGACCAGCCTGACCAATATGGTAAAACCCTGTCTCTACTAAAAATACAAAAATTAGCTGCAAGTGGTGACGCGCACCTGTAATCCCAGCTACTCAGGAAGTTGAGACAGGAGAATCGCTCGAACCTGGGAGGCTGAGGTTGCAGTGAGCCAAGATCATGCCACTGCACTCCAGCCTGTGCAAAAGAGTTGAGACTCCATCTCAAAAAAACCCAAAAAACTGCAATAAATTTTATGTTCATATATCTTTGTGTATATGTATGAGTGTATGTAATGGATAAATTCCTAGAAGTGGGATCCTCAAATAAATCACATTTTAAATTTGCTATTCCTGTTGCAAATTGCTTTCCCTAAGAGATTATGCTAATTTGTATCCCCACTGACAATATACAAAAGTGCTGTTTTTCTCACAGCTTCACAAACACCATAAGAATTACTTTGAATCGGCCGGGCGCGGTGGCTCAGGCCTGTAATCCCAGCACTTTGGGAGGCCGAGACGGGCGGATCACGAGGTCAGGAGATCGAGACCATCCTGGCTAACACGGTGAAACCCCGTCTCTACTAAAAAAATACAAAAACTAGCCGGGCGAGGTAGCGGGCGCCTGTAGTCCCAGCTACTCCTGGTGGCTGAGGCAGGAGAATGGCGTGAACCCGGGAGGCGGAGCTTGCAGTGAGCTGAGATCCGGCCACTGCACTCCAGCCTGGGGGACAGAGCAAGACTCCGTCTCAAAAAAAAAAAAAAAAAGAATTACTTTGAATCACACTACATGCAGAATTCTCTGTTAACCTTTTCATACCCACACAATGGGTAGGTTCAGTCACTTGACAGGTGACAGCTCAATGATGACAATGAAGGAGGATTTGGCAAGGGATTTTATTCCTTGCAACAAGTCAAGTAAGGAGAATACCAGGGATAGCTTCCAAAGCACTGCCTCCCCAAGCTGGGGGCTGGGTCCGGTAATGAGGTGTAACCTGATTGGATCTTGCAATGAGGTGATGCTGGGATACATGATATGACTGGATCTGACCATGGGGTGATGCCGGAGCTCAATCTGATTGGATTCTGGATCCTGCCGTACAGTGTCCACTTCTTAATTCTGTCCCACTCCTCAGCCCAGGCACTTAGGTTCCTCCTGTGGTTGCAGGCTTGATTCATCTAGGCATGCTGAGTTCATGTGACTTGAGGGTCCATGGCAAACGAAAAACAGCTCCTGATCTTTTTACATGAAAGTGGAACCAGATTGGTCTGGTGTGGCTATGCTTTTTCACTTAACACATTTGAACTCGAACTCGTTCCTCCTTATTAAGTGGTCTTGATAGGTATAATCATCACGGATAACTTAGGTAAGCATGTTCTTTCTGCCCTTGCCGGTTTGTCAGTGTTATACTTAACATGGCATTCATTTTTTTTAACTTTTTTTTTTTTTTTTTTGAGACCAAGTCTTGCTCTGTCAGCCAGGCTGGAGTGCAGTGGCCAGATCTCGGCTCACTGCAAGCTCCGCCTTCTGGGTTCACGCCATTCTCCTGCCTCAGCCTCCCGAGTAGCTGGGACTACAGGCACCCGCCACCATACCTGGCTAATTTTTTTTTTGTATTTTTAATACAAAAAAAAAAAAAAACACAGTTTCACTGTGTTAGCCAGGATGGTCTCAATCTCCTGACCTTGTGATCCTCCTGCCTCGACCTCCCAAAGTGCTGGGATTATAGGTGTGAGCCACCGCGCCTGGCAACTTTTTTTTTAATTTTTATTTTTTCATCCTTGGGTAAGGGCCATGCTAATCTTCTCTGTATCATTCCAATTTTAGTATATGTGCTGCTTAAAATGCTTGTGACCGTGACTATTTTTTTCCTTTTGAACCATCCTTTTAGGACAAATTTCATGGAATGAAGGTATTAACGTCAAAGGACATTTTTGCCAAATTGTTTTATACAAATGATTTTACCAAATCACACCCCTACCAATAATGTATGAATGCCAGAGTTCCAGAAGCATTTCCAGGTTGGGCATTATAATTTAAATTTATGTTTTCTTAATTGAAATATGGCTCATTTTGTAGTTTTAATTTGCACTTATTTGATCAGGAAGTTTGGCCATTTTGCCCTAATTTTTTTTTTCTATTTTATTTTACTTGTCATCTAAACAATCTATTCATGTCCTTTGTCCGTTATCTCTTGGGGTCCTCATCTGCAGCACTGGATATGCATTTAGATATTATAGATCTTAATTTTTTTACCCCATATAGTTAAAATTCTCCTTAATCTTTTAAATGTTGTTATTACTATATGGAAGTTTTAACTGCCTCTGTAGGCAAGTCTGATTTTTTTCTTTTATAATCATCTCTTCACTTCTTCAGATGTTAGGATGATGTCGTTTTCCCAAAGACCCACAACTCTCTTCTACCAATTTTAGTGATTACATTTTTTAATTTATCTTTAAAATTTAAATTTTAACTTAATGGGCATTTATTTTGATGGAAATTATAAATCTAATTTTTTAAAAATTACTAATTATCTAAATACCATTTATTAATCATTAATTTTCTTCAATTTGTGAGGTTTGAGTTATTATTTTTTTTTTTATTTTTTGAGACGGACTCTCAGTCTATCACCCAGGCTGGAGTGTAGTGGCGAGATCTCAGCTCACTGCAACCTCTGCCTCCTGGGTTCAAGTGATTCTCCTGCCTCAGCCTCCCAAGTAGCTGGGACTACAGGCCACACTCAGCTAATTCTTTCATTTTTAGTAGAGACAGGGTTTCACCATGTTGGCCAGGATGGTCTTGATCTCTTGACCTCGTGATCCACCCACCTTGGCCTCCCAAAGTGCTGGAATTACAGGCGCGAGCCACCGTGCCCGGCCATGATTTTTTTTTTTTTTTTTTTTTAATACTTTAAGTTCTGGGATACAGGTGCAGAATGTGCAGATTTGTTACATAGGTATACATGTGTCATGCTGGTTTGACGCACCCATCAACCCATCATCTAGGTTTTAAGCCCCACATGCATTAGGTGTTTGTCCTAATGCTCTCCCTCTCCTTGCCCCCTATCCCCTGATAGGCCCCAGTGTGTGATGTTCCCTGTGTCCATGTGTTCTCATTGTTCAACTCCTACTAATGAGTGAGAACATGCGGTGTTTGGTTTTCTGTTCCTGTGTTAGTTTGCTGAGAATGATGGTTTCCAGCTTCATCCATGTCCCTGCAAAGGACATGAACTCATTCTTTTTTATGGCTGCATATTATTCCATGGTGTATACATGCCACATTTTCTTTATCCAATCTATCATTGATGGGCATTTGGGCTGGTTCCAAGTTGTTGCTATTGTAAATAGTGCTGCAATAAACATATGTGTGCATGGGTCTTTATAATAGAATGATTTATAATCCTTTGGATATATACCCAGTAATGGGATGATTTATTATGATTTATATGTGTACATACACCCACTTTTTTCACACACACTTTTTTTTTTGAGACAGGGTCTCACTTTGTCACCCAGGCTGGAGTGCAGTGGCATGATCTCAGCTCACTGCAACTTCTTGGGCTCAAATGATCCTCCCACCTCAGCCCCCCAAGTAGCTAGGACTGCAGGTGCACACCACCACACCCGGCTAATTTTTTTGTAGTTTGTTTGTTTTTTTTTTCCCCCAAATCAATAGTTCTTTTATTGCATCATTTAAATATCACATATAGGTCTGAGGAAGCATCCGGCATCTTGTTTCTGTAGCTGGACAACTCTTACGTCTTATTAATCAACCTCCTGAATGGTTCCTTTTTCAGAGACATAGATACCATCCAAAAATTTCCTGATATCCTTGTTTTTAACGTTGTGGCTTGCTGAATCAAAGCCGCTGAATTTGAAACAAGCTCAATGTCATTTCCTTCAAGGATTAATTCATCTTTCTGAGCTTGAGATACTGAACAAGGAATACCTGGCTTCATTCGAACCCTGCAGATGTATTTTTCACCCAAGAAATTTTGGATTTCAACAAGAGACCCGTTCTCCTGGATAATGCCATTGATGGGGAAGTGCACATACACAGACCTCATCTTGTAACAGAAGTCCAGTGTTAACACCCTTGATCATGTTCTGTACATGACTACAGATGGTCCAAACGGTAGCCAGCTCCTTTCCGTTACCCCACCATTTGTCAACCTGGGGCCTTTTTTTTTCTTTCCAAGAAGACTGAGTTCTACGTTGATGTGATTGAAGTCCCTCTGCAGGGTTCCTCTGGGGCCGTTCACAATAACTGCGCATCCCTTTAGAGTAATATCGACATTTTCTGGAATGTCGACAGTCTGATTGCTGAGAATGGTTTTCATTCTCGCAGTAGATGTGGCAAAAAAAAAAAAAAAAAAAAAAAAGCATCTTTTGTGGTTCACACCTGTAATTCCAGCACTTTGGGAGGCCGAGGTGGGTGGATCACAAGGTAAGGAGATCGAGACCAGCAGGGCCAGCATGGTGAAACCTGTCTTTACTAAAAATAGAAAAAAATTAGCTTGGTATGGTGGCATGCGCCTGTAATCCCAATTACTTGGGAGGCAAGAATCACGTGAACCCAGGAGGCAGAGGCTGCAGTGAGCCAAGATCGCGCCACTGCACTCCAGCCTGGGAGACAGAGACTCTGTCTCAAAAAACAAACAAGCAAAACAAACAAAGCAGAGAGTTTGGCTGGTAACAGAAGTAAGAGAGAAATGCTCCAGCTGGCCTAGAGGAAAGCAAATAACCCCCACTGTGAACTGCAGATGGAGAAGTGCAACCTCTAGGAGCCGAAAGCAGTCCCTGATTGGCAACTTACAGGAAAAAGGTACCTCAGGCCTACAACCACAAAGAATTGAACTCTGCCACCAAGCGGTGATCTTTGAAGATATAGCAGCAGGAAAACCACCTCCATCCTCTTAACGGTCCTGAGAATTGAGATAGGATAGATTAACAGGAAAAAAGCATACATGTTTCTTCACAGATGTTTTACAGGAGCCCTCCTAAAATATTGAAGACCCAAAGAAACAATTATTGTCAGTTTCTTCCATTCTGGATTGGACACAACTGTGAACATGTGTAAGGCGAAGGGGCTTGCGCTAGGATAGGTAATAGGGTAGGAAAATAGGAAGAGAAAGGCTTCTTTGTACAGAATTTCCTTGACCTCAACTTTCTCGTCCTTGATGGCAAGGATGTTGCATCTTACTAGTATAGGGAGGGTGTCTTTCCCATGGGAATTTAATCTTCTGCTTTTAAGAAACAGCATGAAGGTCAAAGCGATCTTTTTGCACCTGCTGTTTTTCAAGTGCCTTTAACTTAACTAATCAGTATTCCAGGATAGCATATTTTAACCCCTTCAAAAAGGTCTTACCTATAGAACCGTGAGCTCATAAATGGGTATTGCTCTAAAGCTTCTACATTTGTGGTAATTTGTTACATAGCAATAGAAAACAAATATAATGGCAACATGCAGTTCGGTACTTGATCCCGTCTCCTGTCATTTACTCATGGTTTTGCATGTATAAATCTTGCCTTCCTTAACCAGACTAGAACCTCCCTGAGAACCAGACCAAATTCGATGTTTTTTCTGCATAGCAAAATTATCTACCATGCCATAGGGGCTACACTAGGAGGAAGGTGGGGTGAGTGTTGAACATCCTGGCTTTAGAATCAGCCTGCCTTGATCCTTTTGTAGTTTGTGAGTATGATGACTGGGTGTTCACACACGTGTGTGAGATGATGAGATGTGCCACCCTCAAACCTTGTTACAACGTCAGTACATTACCTGTCTAACCTGCAAAAAAAAAAAAAGAATCAGACTGCCTTGGCTTAAATCTTGGCTTAAACTTTCTAAGGTTTGGTTCCCTCATCTTTAAAATGGGAATAAAATGCATTAGGAAATTATGGAAAGATACACAAACATTGTTATCAGCAGTTACTTCATAGGGAATGATTGCAGGATCCAATGTCATAGGAGGCTCTTAGGATTAAATGAAATGATGTTTAGAAAGTTCTTAAGACAGTGCATGGCGCATGGTAAAGCTCTATAAATACTATAAATCTAAATACTAGCTCCGTGTTTGTAGAAAAACAGACCCTTTGACATACTTGCCCTTCCTGCAGTTCCATATGTGCTAAATTTGTTTAGTATCACATGACACTGGCCTGTCTCCCTACACACGCACACGCATCCCCACCTCCACCTCCTGGCCAGCCACCAGGGATAGACAGACTAAATCCAGCCATTAGACTTGACTGACAACCAGTTTAATCTCCTGAAAATCTGGAGTCAAGCCAGTGAGCGACCAAGCTGCTTTGCTGTGTGAGATGAGCTGGAAGACCAAACAGAACCACATCTGGATTCATGTCCAGAAAGAGCCAGAACCACATGCCCGTGCTACAGTTACAGAATGGCAGACGTCAAGAGGAAGCTGGTTTCTTTAGAGGAACACAGAGTGGACATACAGGAAAGGACAGGGATGAGAGACGGTGTCCCCAGAAAAAGGGATGGGACAGTACCTTCCTGGGGCTGGCAGTTCCCAGCAGCAGTTCCCACGGTGCCTAGCTGGACTTGTTTCCCCAAGATCTCCATGTCTTTATAAGTGTCCCTTGCAAATAAATAAGCCCTGGCCAAAGAAAGGCTACTGTGGTTGACAAATCAGACAGTCGGTCATGTTCTAATACATCCTGGGACACCAGGCTGTGGTACTGACTCCGCATCAATGTAAAAGTCAATTAAATGGTAGTTGTGGTCTTTTTCCAGACTTTCTTTCAACTGCCAGCACAGTTGAATTCCCAGTGGCCTCTGGAGGGCACTATTAAGTTAAGTTTATACCACGGTAGTGAGCGCTACACCAGCAGAGCATAAAAGGTGTTTTAAATAATAGTTACCATTTCCCGAGTACCAACAACATGCTAACCACGGTGCTGCTTGCTTTAGGTATATTATATCTTAAACAATCACAACAACTGTTTCCATCCCGCAATTGGAGATTATTTTCGAGCATGGTTACTTATTTCCACAGGCATGCTATTAACAGGTGTCAAGCAAAAGGAAAGGTTTTTTTTCTCTTTTAATGAACAAGAAGACTGAGTTTACAGTAGCTCCTGATGAGAACCAATTCAAGTTCAGTTGCCCCTCCATGTACTCCTTTTTAATTAGAAAAACAACAAATGTAGCACCATTGCGACCCAGAGGGGAAAAGATATTTGGTCTCCGGGGATATAAATACCTGGGTCCCTCTTCTCTCTCAAGGTGAGGCAAAGTGTTTCCTGTTTCCTGCCTTTTATCCACACCCCCAAGATAATGGTGTTGGTTTCACGCCAGGCTGTGGGCTGCTAGGGAGTGGGAGCTGCTCTGCAGGGGAGGAGTTTTTGTTCTTTGCCTTGCTCAATGCCACCGTGGTGGGGAGGGTAGGGGTGAGGCTCCCAACCTTTTTAGGTAACAGCTCCCTGCAAAGTCTGAAAATAACCACTGACCTGTCTCCCTTTTATTTTTTACAAGATATTTGAGGCCAGCTGCGGTGACTCATGTCTGTAATCCCAGCACTTTGGGAAGCCAAGGTGGGCGGATCACTTGAGGTCAGGAGTTTGAGACCAAACTGACCAACATGGTGAAACCCTGTCTCTACTAAAAATACAAAAAAAAGTAGCCAGCTGTGGTAGCACACACCTGTATTGCCAGCTACTTGGGAGGCTGAGGCGGGAGAATCACTTGAACTCCGAAGGCAGAGGTTACAGTGAGGCGAGATCACACCACTGCACTCCAGCCTGGGTGACAGAACAAGGCTCTGTCTCAGAAAAAAAAAAAAAAAAGATATTTGAAACCTATTTGTTCATTCGATATTATCAATGTAAATTAAAATGTTTATCAGATATTATCCAAATGAGCCACATGCATTATGCATATGCTTCTCATTTACTTTTTACAACATCCCTATGAGGTAAGAGGCAAGTATTGTTACCTGCATTCAGAGATGAAGAAATATAGGCTTGGAAAGATTAGATAAACCGGCCGGGCGCGGTGGCTCACGCCTGTAATCCCAGCACTTTTTTTTTGAGAGGGAGTCTCACTCAGTCGCCCAGGCTGCAGTGCAGTGGCTGGATCTCAGCTCACTGCAAGCTCCGCCTCCCGGGTTCACCCCATTCTCCTACCTCAGCCTCCCGAGTAGCTGGGACTACAGGCGCCCGCCACCACGCCCCGCTAGTTTTTTGTATTTTTTAGTAGAGATGGGGCTTCACCATGTTAGCCAGGATGGTCTCAATCTCCTGACCTCGTGATCCGCCCGTCTCGGCCTCCAAAAGTGCTGGGATTACAGGCTTGAGCCACTGCACCCGGCCGATAAACCCATTTCTGAGAGACAGAGCCTGGAATTGAGCCGGGGTGACCTGCCTCCAAGACCTGAGTCTTTTTTCGCTAGGACGCTCTGTCAGTTGCTACCCATCTGCCAAATAGTGTGTCTGTCCCTCTAGAGAGCACGTCCATTCCCCAGGAAGGAAAGTAACCTTCCAGTAAGCAACAACAATTCTGTAAGTGACATCCCGGCCAGGGCACCTTGCTCTTTATTCATGAGGTCACTGCCTCACCACGTCTCCACTGTGGAGGGGTGAACCTGGAATCAGAAAATCTGGGTTCCGAACACTTTCTCAATCTGTATTTATTCATTTAAGGGTGTTTATTGACCACCTACTGTTTCAGCTCTGGAACTGCATATTGGGGAAATACTCTTCTATAAAACATATAAAGTCCCTGGTTTTCTGGGGCTTTTACCCATGCCTTAGAAAACTGACTTATCCTTGTAGGCGTAATTGTGATTAGTAATGATATGAAGGAATTTTTAAAGTAAGCGTTCTTGTTTTATAATAGCTTTCCTGAGGCTGGGCATGGTGGCTCACGCCTGTAATCCCAGCACCTTGGGAGACTGAGGTGGGTATATCACTTCAGATTGGGAGTTCGAGACCAGCCTGGCCAACATGGTAAAACCCTGTCTCTACTAAAAATACAAAAATTAGCTGGATATGGTGGCATGCGCCTGTAATCTCAGCTACTCAGGAGGCTGAGGCAGGAGAATTGCTTCAACTGGGAGGCAGAGGTTGCAGTGAGCTGAGACCATGCCACTGCACTCCAGCCTGGGTGATAGAGCAAAACTCCATCTCAAAAAAATATATAAGTAAAAAATAAAAATAATTTTAAAATGGCTTTACTGAAATGTTCACATACTATAAAATTTATTCTTTAAAATGTGCCGGGCGCGGTGGCTCAAGCCTGTAATCCCAGCACTTTGGGAGGCCGAGACGGGAGGATCACGAGGTCAGGAGATCGAGACCATCCTGGCTAACACGGTGAAACCGCGTCTCTACTAAAAAATACAAAAAACTAGCCGGGCGAGGTGGCTGGCGCCTGTAGTCCCAACTACTTGGAAGGCTGAGGCAGGAGAATGGCGTAAACCCGGGAGGCGGAGCTTGCAGTGAGCTGAGATCCGGCCACTGCACTCCAGCCCGGGCGACAGAGCAAGACTCCGTCTCAAAAAAAATAAATAAATAAAATAAAATAAAATAAAATGTACAATTGAGTAGTTTTATATATTCACAGCATTGAATATCACCAATATCTAATTTTAGGACATTTTTATCCTTCCAAAAAGAAGACAAACACCCATTACAGGCATTCTCCATACTCCATTTCTCAAAGCCCCTGGCAGCCTACTTTCTTTCCTATAGATTTACCTATTCCAGATATTTCAGTACATGGTCTTCTCTACTGAATGTGTAATGACTTCAGTACTCATCTATGTTTCAGTATGATTCAGAACTTTACTTCGTTATATTGCCAAATAGTATTCCATATGTTTAACCACATTTGTTTAACCATCCATCCATTTGTGGACATGTGGGTCATTTCCATTTTTTGACTATTATGAATCATGCTGTGAACACTGGTGTACAAGCTTTTGTGTGAGTATGTTTTCAGTTCTCCTGGATATATACGTAAGAATGGAATTGATGGTGATATAGTAACTCTATGTGTAACTTTTTGAGGAATTGCCAAATTGTTTTTCAGGACTATTTTACATCCCCACCAGCAGTGTATAAGGGCTCTAATTTCTCCACATTTCTGCCACCACTTGTGACCTGTCTATTAGACTGACTATCCTAGTGGGTGTGAAACTGTATCTCACTGTGACTTCGATTTGTATTCTCTAATGATTAACCATGTTGAATACCTTTTCATGTATTTTTGAACTTTTGTACATCTTTGGAGAGATGTCTATTTATTTTTTAAGACAGGATCTTGCTCTGTCACCCAGCCTGGAGTACAGTGGCATGAGTGCAGTGCAGAGGCTCACTGTAGCCTCAACCTCCTGGGCTCCAGCAATCCTCCCACCTTATTCTCCTGAATAGCCAGGACTACAGGCACATGCCACTACACCTGGCTAATTTTGTAAAAAATTTTTTGTAGAGACAGGGTCTTGCTGTGTTTCCCAGACTGGTCTCAAACTCCTGGCCTCAAGCGATCTTCATGCCTCAGCCTTCCAAAGCACTAGGATTATAAGCATGAGCCACCATGCCCAGCTAGAAATGTCTTTTTAAATCCTTTACCCACTTTTACATTGAGTTGTAAGAATTCTTTATATAGCCTAGATACAAGTTCCTTAACAGATACATGATTTGCAGGTATTTTCCCAGGCAGCTGCACATATTAAACAATTGCCACAGATTGTTTTCAACAAATGACCTAGGGATAAGGCTGTTCTTGCAGCATCGGCTCTGAATCAAGTCAAGTAAAGAGAAACCTTGAAAATGGAGCCTTTCAGAGAGCTGTCAGACAGGTTAAGTAATAACAGTTCTGTGAAGATAGAATTTTTGGGGGTCTCCAAACTTGTTCTGCCTCAGTGGCTGCTAGTGATGCTTCAAGCTTTTGGCTAACTTCCAGAGTTCTGAAAAAGTTGATTTTGGTCATTTTTTCCAGTGTTTTTGTTACTCTTATAAAGGGGTGGATTTTTGGAGGTCTTTATTTTTATCATTCCAGAAGTGCTTTTTCCAATAAACTTATCTTTGAGATATGGTATACATAAAGGCACATATCAAAAGTGTTCAGCTTAGTAAATTTTTTTTTTTTTTTTTTTGAGATAGAGTCTTGCTTTGTCGCCCAGCCTGGAGTGCAGTGGCGCAAACTCAGCTCACTGCAAGTTCCGTCTCCTATGTTCACACCATTCTCCTGCCTCAGCCTCCCGAGTAGCTGGGACTACAGGTGCCCGCCATCACCCCCCAGCTAATTTATTTTGTATTTTTTAGTAGAGATGGAGTTTCACCGTGTCAGCCAGGATGGTCTCAATCTCCTGACCTCATGATCTGCCCACCTTGGCCCCCAAAGTGCTGGAATTACAGGCATGAGCCACCACACCCAGCCTTTTATTTTATTTATTTTATTTTACTTTTGAGACAGCCTTGCTCTGTTGCCAAGGCTGGAGTGCAGTGGAATAATCTCGGCTCACTGCAACCTCTACCTCCCAGGTTCAAGCTATTCTCCTGTCTCAGCCTCCAGAGTAGATGGGATTGCAGGTATGTACCATCACACCTGGCTAATATTTGTGTTTTTAGTAGAGAGGGGGTTTCACCATGTTGGCATAGCTGGTCTCAAACTCCTGACCTCAGGTGATCCACCCGCCTCGGCCTCCCAAAGTGCTGGGATTATAGGCATGAGCCACCACACCCAGCCCAGCTTAGTGAATTTTTATATTAACCATCACCCAAACTGAGAAACAGAACTTAACTAGTACGTCAGAGCTCTCCTTCTTACCTCTTACCAGTTACTAACCCCCTTTTACCAAAGTAAAGTGGTATCTAATAGCTGTAAGAACTTTCCTGCCTATGGCTGGGTATGGTGGCTCATGCCTGTAATCCAGCACTTTGGGAGGCCAAGGTGGGTGGATCACTTGAGGTCAGGAGTTCAACCTGGCCAACATGGTGAAACCCTGTTTGTACTAAAAATACAAAAAATTAGCCGAGTGTGGTGGTAGGTGCCTGTAATCCCAGCTGCTCGGGAGGCTGAGGCAAGAGGGTCGCTTGAACCTGGGAGTCAGAGGTTACAGTGAGCCAAGATCATGCCACTGCCCTCTAGCCTGGGTGACAGAGCAAGACTCCATCTCAAAAAAACAAAAAACAACAAACTTTCTTGTCTAATACCATTCTGATTTTTTCCAACTGTTTCATTCTACTTGTTCAAATTTTCCTTTCAAACCACTGCCTTAATACATTTAATCTGATGGCATTTTTAACTTGTGAATTTTATTTTTTTAATATTCAACTTTTAAAAAATTATGAACTAGCCTATTTGGGACATCCATTTGTTTCTGTCAAGCTGTTCCTGCCTCCCCAGATTTCTATATCATCACAACCATTTCCCTTATCAGTAAGCCTGGCCCTGGAGTACTGGCTGTTAATTCTCCTCTATCCCTTTTTCCCAGACTTGCAGACACCCTTGATCATCCACATAAAAAGGGAAGCTGAGATGTCTTCAGGATAAAGTTACATGTTTTTTCATGAGACTTCTGCACAGTGTCCAAACACTCTGATCTGTACAGATAGAAAGGATGCTTCTTGAGAGTCTTTTGGGAGACGCCTTATCCTGCAATTCTGATTTCTTTGCTTTTCCTGACCAAGGATTCTCAGGCTAATTCAGATCCATTGTGGCACAGCTCAGACAGCAAGCAGTGACATTCTGAAGTTGCTTCTTCTGAGGAATTCTCCCAGTGGGAAAGCAAGCGGGGGTGGAACACTTCCTTGGGCAATTTACGAAGTGTGGAGACCCAGCTCCCTGTTAGTGCTTTTCCTTGGATCAGAGATCATTACCCGGTAGAAAAGGAGATGTTCTGATGGAGGATTAAGCTAGATATAGTAAGTCACAGTGATACGGACATTTGAAAGTAATTGCTTGGAAAGTGAAAAGAGGTCAAAGTGGTTGAACTTAATGATACAAAGAATAGCCATGGGGCCAGGCGTGGTGGCTCACACCTGTAATCCCAGCACTTCGGAGGCCGAGGCGGAGGCGGTGGATCACTAAGTCAAAGATGGAGACCATCCTGGCCAACATGGTGAAACCCCATCTCTACTAAAAATACAAAAATTGGCCAGGCACAGTGGCTTATGCCTGTAATCCCAGCACTTT
>NW_012116722.1:897826-904334 GCF_000951035.1 Colobus angolensis palliatus
TAAATAAATAAATAAATAAATAAAATAAAATAAAATGGGTCGGGCGTGGTGGCTCACGTCTGTAATCTCAGCACTTTGGGGGGCCGAGGCAGGCAGATCACCTGTGGTGAGGAATTTGATACCAGGCTGGCCAACATGGTGATACCCCATCTCTACTGAAAATACAAAAATAAGCTGGGCACGGTGGCGGGTGCCTGTAATCCCAGCTACTCGGGAGGCTGAGGCAGGACAATCACCTGAGCCCAGGAGGTGGAGCTTGAAGTGAGCCAAGATCGCACCACTGCACTCCAGCCTGGAAAACAGAGTGAGACTCTGTCTCAAAAAAAAAAAAAAAATTAAAATGATCGATTTTATTTTATGTATATTTTACCACAGTAAAAAGATGTGCAGTTAAGAACAAATCTAGTGTGAGGAAAAGGTTGGGGTCACAGGTGACCAAGGCCTTGGGGAACCCATTGGTGTCTTTAAGAAGGTTTTCCCTTGTTCCACAAGTTCCATGAGCAGGCCTAACCAACCCACTGCCACAGTGTCATTAACACTGTTAGTTAGTACAGTCAGTAGCCACTGTCTGTGCCTGGTTGATTAATAAGGAAGTACTTAGCTTCCTTCCAAAACTCTGGAAAAATGAGACAAATATTATTAAAAGGTTAAGACACTTGTTGCTAATATCTTAAAAGCGGCCACCAGAAACAAAGGTGGAGGCTGGGCATGGTGACTCACGCCTGTAATCCCAGCGCTTTGGGAGGCTGGGTCAGCAGATTGCTTGAGTCCAGGAGTTTGAGAAAGCCTGGGAGACATGGCAAAACCACATCTCTACAAAAAATACAAAAATTAGCTAGATGTAGTGGCACATGCCTGTAGTCCCAGCTACTGAGGAAGCTAAGGCAGGAGGATCACTTGAGTCTGGGAGGCAGAGGTTGCAGTGAACTGAGATGGTGCCACTGCACTGTAGCCTGGGCAATAGAGTGAGACCCTGTCTCAAAAAAAAAAAAAAAAAATCGAATGGTCTTGATCTCCTGACCTTGTAATCCACCCACCTTGGTCTCCCAAAGTACTGGGATTACAGGCATGAGCCAGTTGCAGTGAGCCGAGATTGTGCCATTGCACTCCAGCCTGGGTAATAGATGAGACCCTGTCTCAAAAACAAAAACAAGAAAAAATGAAAAAAAAAAAAAAGAAACAAGCAAACAAACAAAGGTGGAGATGGAAATGTGAATCCATTTCAATTACCTGGGCCCTCTAGAGACCTCTGTGAAGCCTTTAGGGCAGAGCTTTCTGCCATTTCTCCTGAAGGCTGAGATAAGCTGGTGACCACCTCAACAGGGACCTTGAGAGCAGCAGTGACCTAGGCTCAGACTCACCTGGTGGGGACTGTGGCCGTGGTGACATCATGAGGCTTCCTTGGCCCATCAACCTGTACTCTGTGCCTGCTGGGCACTGCGGGGTGGAGAGAGGCCAGGTTAGCCACCAGGATGCCACCATGCCAGAGATGAGGGATGCCTCAGAGGAGGAAGGTTCTATGGAATGTCCACTCTTCCTCCTCTGATGCAGAATTTGATGCAATGGCTGGACATTTATAGGCCATTTTCTTGGATGATGAATTCTGTTTAATACAAAGGAACTTCAAGAACAAGAAGCACTGGAAGCTAAGCCAGGTTTTGTTGTCAAGAGGGAGGAAACAACTGAAAAGCGTTCCCCTACCCTCTGACTCCTTCTTTAAGGGACCCCATGGCTCAACAAGCCTGTGTCCAGTTGGAGCACCTGCCCACCTGCCCTGCTCTCCTCCACTGCTAGCTGACCACCAATTCCAGGTTTGAAGATGTGGAACAGGATATGCCCATATTCTCCATTTTTGACTAATAACCTTTTTAATGAACAGCTTCTGCCTGAAGAGGGTTCCTGGAAATTAATATGGTTGATTTCATGACAACTAGACATCAGCTTAAAGATGAAGTGGCAAAAATTTTCTTGAATTTATGAACACGCTTCCCCCCAAAATTTGAACTATGCAACAGAAATAGAAGACAGAGAAAAGGGTCTAAACTGTTGCTTAATAGTGAAAGCCTTTGCACATACCTTTCTGCTACCCAGCAAATTGTGTGTGGTGCGCATTCCTGGGGAAGTTTTTTCATTTTGATATTTCAAGCCCCACAGGTGGTAGATGACCTCAGCTTGTGGAGGAAAAAAAAAGCAGTGATGAGGAAACATACCTTTAAGAGATTTATCTCATTTGGAACACTTGGACACAGGGTGGGGAGCATCGCACCCCGGTGCCTGTTGTGGGGTGGGGTGATGGGGGAAGGATGGCATTGGGAGATATACCTAATGTAAATGACAAGTTGATAGGTGCAGCACACCAACGTAGCACATGTATACATATATAACAAACCTGCACGTTGTGCACATGTACCCTAGAACGTAAAGTATAATACAAATATATATATATATATATATTTTAAAGATTTCTCTCATTTGATCATTAGTTGGTCTAAATAAGGAGTGATCAAAAAGCAAGAACATGAACTATTCAGGAATATTTGCTTTTGAGAAATATCTGCTAGTGTTTCAAAACTTTGATAGCCTCATGAAGTGGATTCAACTCTTAGATGTTTTTGAGACAAAGAAAGAACATTCTATGTGTTAGAGGAAGACGCTTCAGAGATCACTGCTGCACTGACTTCTTCCAGTGTACATAATCCAAAGATAGTGGAGCCGAAAGGTGGTCACTGATGTGTGGGCGTCATTGAGATGAGATCACTGCAAGTTATTATCTCTCGAATATCTTCCATACCTTTCTTCTATGTGCTGTGCTATTCTATTTATTGTTTTCAAAAGTGTATCTTTTAGGGCTGTGAGCGGTGACTCACCTGTAATCCCAGCACTTTGGGAGACTGACGCAGGTGAATCACTCGAGGTCAGGAGTTCGAGACCAGCCTGGCCAACATGGTGAAACCTGTATTTACTAAAAATACAAAATTAGCCAGGTTTGGTGGCGGGCACCTGTAATTCCAGCTACTTAGGAGGCTGAGGCAGGAGAATCACTTGAACCCGGGAAGCAGAGATTGCAGTGAGCCGAGATCGTGCCACTGCACTCCAACCTGGGCAACAAGAGTGACACTGCGTCTCAAAAAAAAAAAAAAGGTATCTTTTAGCTTCAAGGACCCTGCCTTACTGACCAGAAGAGATAAGAATTCATCTAGGGACAGTTACATGAACTCATCTTCTCAGTCTCCATTTCTAGAGCTGATGTTTAACTTTTCATCAATTGCACTGAGAAAACGAGAGCTTCAGTGTCTGGGGTTGGGTCAGCATCTCTAACTAGCACAGCACCTAACACCTAGTGAAAACTCAACAAATGTTTGTTGAGTGACATAAGCCTTCCTTCTGAAAATGCAAGTCTTGGGTTTGTGTATCTTCTTTCACTGGTCCTGACTCAGTCCTATTATTTCTGGCAGGCGCATCACTCATTGAGAATGTAGTCATAAACCCTTGTGGGTCTCAATTTGGAATGTCCATGATTGTCCACCTAAAAATAAATAGAAGTATTATGTGTTAAGTGTTTTTTAAATCTGCTATGTTTGCAAAAAGAATTCTGTGTTGGTGCTCCTAATTTACCAGTCTGACTTAGATGTTTTGAAATAGAGTAAAATGTATCTTAACTAAAAAACAGCACAGTAGCAGTATTTTTGTAAGCTTGTTTCAATGTTTTCTCTATAAACCAATAGTAATTTTAGTGGCTTTTTTTTTTTTTTAGACAGTCTGGATCTGTGGCCCAGGCTGGAGCACAGTGGCATGATTTTGGCTCCCTCCATCTCCAGGGTCCAGGCAATTCTCTTGCCTCAGCCTCCCAAGTAGCTGGGATTATAGATGTGCACCACCACGCCTGGCTAATTTTTATATTGTAAAGGCAGAGTTTCGCCGTGTTGGCCAGGCTGGTTTCGAACTCCTGACCTCAAGTGATCCACCTGCCTCGGCCTCCCAAAGTGCTAGGATTATAGGTGTGAGCCACTGAGCCTGGCCAATTTCATTGTATATGAGGGAAAAATCCATGATTTTTGCAAATGTCCCCAACTTGATCTAAATCCTCCTTTCTTTTACAACCTCTCCTAGAGATGGTGCTCTAATGACAAAAGCAGAGAGGTAGGCAAACATTTTTTATCATCCCCTCTAGAAATTTTGTTTACAAAAGTGTACCTCATCTGTTCAGGATTAGTAAAATAAATCACGTAGGCTGGGCAAGGTGGCTCATGCCTGTAGTCCCAGCACTTTGGAAGGCCCAGGCGGATGGATCACTTGAGGTCAGGAGTTGAAGACCAACCTGGCCAACATGGTGAAACCTGGTCTCTACAAAAATACAAAAATTAACCGGGCATGATGGCAGGTGCCTGTAATTCCAGCTACTCTGGAGGCTGAGATGAGATAATCGTTTGAATCTAGGAGGCGGAGGTTGCAGTGAACCAAGATTGTGTGTGCCATTGCACTCCAGCCTGGGCGACTGAGCGAAACAGTCTAAAAATTAAAATTAATAAATCATGTAGATTAATCCACTTCTGGAAGAAGAGGAAAGGTGTACTTGAGTTAGTTCCTGTTGTGTAATAAGATTCTATATTGAAATCTCGAAGAGAATATAAGCCTGGATCCCTCCCCACGAAATGCAGACCCTCCACACCTGTGCAGTGCATGCTTGATGGTCTCATACACACACGTTGCTGATGAGAAGCTCCAAGCCCAGTAGGTGAAGAGACTCCCTTTGGGTATCAGGAGCACAGTCAGGACAAGCAGCTAGGCCTCTGGAGTGACTGGAGCGTTCTTGCCAGGGAACAGCAAACTCCCACCTGCCAGCTATGAAGGTTTTATATTTTTAAAAGAAAAATATATAAAAAAAAGCCTGGAGTGCAGTCTCCCTCTGCACTCGATGGAACGAGATTCCGTCTCAAAAAAAAAAAAAAGTCATGGGCTGGTTACGGTGGCTCTTGCCTGTAATCCCAGCACTTTGGGAGGCCGAGGTGGGCAGATCACCTGAGGTCAGGATTTCTAGACTAGCCCGGCCAACATGGTGAAACCCCGTCTCTACTGAAAATACAAAAATTGGGGGGATGGGGGAGGGATAGCATTAGGAGATATACCTAATGTAAATGACGAGTTGATGGGTGCAGCAAACCAACATGGCACATGTATACATAGTAACAAACCTGCATGTTGTGCACAGGCACCCTAGAACTTAAAGTATAATAAAAAAAAATAAAATAAATAAAAGTACAAAAATGAGCTGGGTGTGGTGGAAGGCGCCTGTAATCCCAGCTACTTCGGTGGCTGAGGCAGGAAAATCCCTTGAACCCGGGAGCAGAGGTTCCAGTGAGCCGAGATCGCACCATTGCACTCCAGCCTGGGCAAAAAGGTAGAAACTCCATCTCAAAAAAGTAAAAAATAAAAATAAAAAAAATGATAAAAAGATCATAAAGAACATGAGGCCAAGCACAGTGGCTCACACCTGTAATTCCAACACTTTGGGAGGCCGAGGTGGGCGGATCACTTAAGGTCAGGAGTTTAAGACCACCCTGGCCAACGTGGTGAAGCCATGTTTCTACTAAAAATACAAAAAATTAGCCAGGCATGGTGGTCCACGCCTGTAGTCCCAGCTATTCGGGAGGCTGAGGCAGGAGAATTGCTTGAATCCAGGATTCAGGGGGGAGCCAAGATCGCGCCACTGCACTCCAACTTGGGCAAGAGAGCAAGACTGCTTCAAAAAAAAAAAAAAAAAGAGAGAGAGAGAATAACCATGGGGTGGGAAAAACTATAAATGGAGTAAAAATTTTGGGCAAAGATAAGGAACTCGAAGTAACTAATTAAAATGATTAAAAATCAATTCTGACTTTTAGTGGGTTTTTGTTTTGTTTTTTGTTTGTTTTAGACATGGGGTCTCACTATGTTGCCCACACTAGTTTCCAACTTCTGGACTCAAGTGATCCTCCCACCTTGGCCTCCCAAACTGCTGGGATTACAGGCATGAGCCTGGCATGATTCCATTTATACAAGGGTCCTAGAATAGTCAAATTCATAGAAACAGAAAATGAAATGGAAGTTACCAGAGGCTGGGAGAAAGGACGAATGGAGAGTTATTAGCAGATGCAAAGTTTCAGTCTGGTGTGATGAAAAAGCCCTGGAGATGGCTAGTGGTGCTGGTTGCACAACAACATGAATGTATTTATTGACACTCAACTGTACACTTGAAAATCATTCAAAAGGGTGCTTGCTTAAAATAATTAAAAAGGGTGCTTGCTTTGGCGTCACATATAGTAAAATTGGAACAATACAGAGAAGATGAACATGGCTCCTGCTCAAGGATTTTTAAAAATAATTAAAATGGCCGGGCGCGGTGGCTCACGCCTGTGATCCCAGCACTTTGGGAGGCCTAGGCAGGTGGATCACGAGGTCAGGAGATCCAGACCATCCTGGCTAACATGGTGAAACCCTGTCTCTACTAAAAATACAAAAAAATTAGCCAGGC
>NW_012116722.1:906765-913066 GCF_000951035.1 Colobus angolensis palliatus
AAAAAAAAAAAAAAAAAAAAAATTGGCCAGGCATGATGGTGTGTGCCTGTAGTCCCAGCTGCTTGTGAGTCTGAGATGGGAGATCACCTGAGCCCAGTAGGTAGAGGCTGCAGTGAGCTGAGATTGCACCACTGTACTCTAGCCTGGGTGAGTAACACAGTAAAACCCTGTCTCAAAAATAAATGAAGTAAGACTAAAGAAACTAAGATGAACAGCTAAAAAAGAAAGCAAGAAAAAATATATATACATATGGTATTTGTAAAGTTTGGAAACAGATAAAATACACAAAATTCTGTGAGGTCTTCAATCCATAAAAAATGAAATTATATTAAAAATTATATTCTGTGTTTTACAGGATGGGAAACATCACACACCAGGGCCTGTTGTGGGGTGTGGGGAGGGGGGAGGGACAGCATTAGGAGATACACCTAATGTAAATGACGAGTTAATGGGTGCAGCACACCAACATGGCACATGTGTACATATGTAACAAACCTGCACATTGTGCACACGTACCCTAGAACTTAAAAGTATTTAAAAAAAAAAAAAGAGCTACAAGAGAACAAGCGAAAAAAAAAAAAAGGCATCAACAAGAGTGTAGGTAATTATAAAATTGAGTGACAGGGCATTCATTATGGTATTAGCTTTATTGTTGTGTATGGTTAAAATTTTTTATAATAAAATGTTTTTAAAAAGTGAACAGCAAATGATAGGCACTTGTGTCCTCGCTTGACCACAGAATAAGCTGTGTGATCTCTGGAAAGTTCCTTAACTATACAGAGAAAATTTTGGTTAGTGTAGATAATCTATAGGGTGCTCTCTCCCGCTCTTGATTTCTATAACACTTTTTTTTTCAGTTATATTATTCATAGAATTTTACACTGAGAGATCTGGGGGAGACCCAAGAAATCAGTCAGTAAGATCCAGACTTAAATTCCAGGTCTCATACACACTTGCTTTGGATAAGTCACTTAAATACCTGAGGCTCAGTTTAATCCTCTGTAAACTAGGAATAATTACTATTATTTTTCAGAGATTGGTAAAGACAAGATATGGAATGTACTCAAATGTAGACCCAGCACCCTGTAGGCACTTAATAAATATAAAGTATTGCAAAAAAAAAAAAAATTGTATTCTGTGTTTTAATATTTTATGGACCCCAGGTATATTTTATTACTATTTTTTTTTTATTTTTTTTTGAGATGGAGTCTGGCACTGTCGCCCAGGCTAGAGTGCAGTGGCATGATCCCGGCTCACTGCAACCTCCGCCTCCCGGGTTCAAGCAATTCTCCTGCCTCAACCTCCCAAGTAGCTGGGATTACAGGCACCCACCATCACAAACAGCTAATTTTTGTATTTTTATTAGAGATGGGTTTTCGTCATGTTGGCCAGGCTGGTCTTGAACTCCTGACCTCAAGTGATCCACCTGCCTCAGCCTCCCAAAGTGCTGGTATTACAGGCGTGAACCACCGTTCTGGGCTGAGGTATATTTTAATCCTCAGAAACCCATGGAGCTGGAAATGCTCCTCAAAGAGATCCGTATAATCACGTGGCTCAGCAGCATAAATAGCCCCTCAACTCTGGAATCACAGTTTAAAGATTTTGATAATTAACTCTCCTTTTCTACTTTGAAAAAGAAGCCCAAATTCAAAGAGGTAAACAGTCATGTCAATTTGCAGGTGAGTTTTCAAAAGCTGATCTGGAGGCATTGTTCTCTGAAAATAAATTAAATAGAACAAAAGCTAGGCAAACAAGTCATCGTCATTGTCTTCAGAAGGCCATGGTTTTCAGTGGTAGTTTTTCATTGACCAGAGTAGGCCAATATGGATGTAAATGTAACTCTAAAACCTCCCTGCCACTCTCACGTTACAGCACAGCCAGGGCATCTAGGCGAGCCACAGAGAATTCCAGGTCTGGGGCATTCCCAGGAGGCCAGGTCTGTGAACACATTCTGGACACCTGGCTTAGCTGACCTCCACATCAATTCTGTTGTGAGAGTTTCTTCATCTTCATCATCCTTAAGAGTCTCTAATGGATTGGGAGAGAGGGCTCAGCCTCTGCATCCCCCATCCTCCAGTGTGGCTTCTCAGCATGCGTCCCTCCTGCCTTCCAGATCATCTGACCTGCAGGGACCCCAGAAGCTCTCACCAAAAAGAGATTTGGGTGCCTGTTCTGCATACAGGTTGCCCTCTCCTGCCATCCCTGCATTGTTGTTAACTGCAGAAAGACAGGAAACGGTCGTCACTTTTGAGTTCCTTCAGTTTGCTTTCAATTCTTTTACTCCCCTCCAGAGGTCATCTTTGAAGACGAGTTCTGTTGACAGGGGGTGCAAAATCTTAATTTATCTTTGTAGTACTCTTTGAAGAGGACTTCAGAGTTCAAAGCAAACAGTAAGACGAATGTTTGCTTTAGTGATCTTTTATCGTTTTATCCTTTGTAATGACCACAGAAGAGAAAGGAGTTTGCACATAAGTTATAAATAATCATGTCAAGGGACAATGTGGTAAAAGAAAAAAAAAAAAACAGATTTTAAGAACTCATTGGTGTTACTATAGAGTAAATAACTGGCAAATATTTGGTTCATGAGCGCATTTAAGGTTTAGAACTGAGATCTACTGCCTAAGAGACAGGAACCTGAGCTTTTAGGTAGAAGGGAGATGGAATATAATAAGGGAGATGGAATATAATCTTTATTTTCAAGAAACTTAGGCCGGACATGGTGGCCCATGCCTGTAATCCCAGCACTTTGGAAGGCTGAGGTGGGCTGATCGCTTGAGCATCACAAGTTCAAGACCAGCCTGAGCAACATGGCAAAACCCTATGATATGGTTTGGCTGTGCTCCCACCCATATCTCCTCTTGAATTGCAATTCCTATAATCCCCATGTGGAGTGGGAGAGACCTAGTGGGAGGTAATTGAATAATGGGAGCAGTTAATCTCCTGCTGCTGTTCTCCTGACAGTGAGCTCTCACGAGATCTGATGGTTATTTATTTGCTTATTTATTTAGAGAGAGAGTCTTGCTCTGTCACCCAGGCTGGAGTGCGGTGGCATGATGTTGGCTCGCTGCAAGCTCCGCCCTCCAGGTTCACACCATTCTCCTGCCTCAGCTTCCTGAGCAGCTGGGACTACAGGTGCCCGCCACCATGCCCAGCTAATTTTTGTATTTTTAGTAGAGATGGGGTTTCACTGTGTTAGCCAGGATGGTCTTGATCTCCTGACTTCGTGATCCTCCCGCCTCGGCCTCCCAAAGTGCTGGGATTACAGGCGTGAGCCACTGCGCCCAGCCAAGATCTGATGGTTTTACAAAGGGTTGTTCCCTCTTTGCTCAGCACTTCTTGCCATCATGTGAAGAAGGATATGTTTGCTTCCCCTTCTGCAATGATTGTAAGTTTCCTGAGGCGCCCCCAGCCATGTGGAACTGTGAGCCAATTAAACCTCTTTCCTTTATAAATTACCCATTCCCAGGCAGTTCTTCAGAGCAGCATGAGAATGGACTAGTACACCCTATATCTACCAAAAAATACAGAAATTAGCCAGGCATGGTGGCATGCACCTGTACTCCCAGCTACTCAGAATGCTGAGGTGTGAGGATCACCTGAGCCTAGGGAAGCAGGGAGGTTGAGACTGCAGTGAGCCGTAATCATGCCAATGCACTCCAGCCTGGGTGAGACCATGTTTAAAACAAAACAAAAAAACCTCATTTTATTCCGAAGGTTTCTTTGGTTGGGGGAAAAAAACCCTGAAAGTTTAATTACAATGGGCCTTGCAAATGCTATTTATTAGTCATTTTCATTATATATATATAGATAGATAGATAGATAGATAGTCCAGAGGTCTTTTATTTTTTTAACAGCTATTATGCCATGAATTCATAGGGAATGGGTTCCAGCAGCTCAGGCTACTTCCCACTGGTTCTCACAAAATGTGCTTCTCTGAGTGGAGCAGGCTGGCGCTTCAGTTGAGCCCAGTTACCTTTCTCTTTGGCTTCTTTCTTTTTCTGATCATTTTCCTCACACGTTTCAGGAAGCTATCTCGACTCTTAGAGTGCTTAATGTCCTCAATATGCACATTAATTCTCTTGGCAAGAATCTTGCCCTTAACTTGTTTGTTTACAACAGTGCCAACAGCATGCTGGGGAACATTGTAGACTCTTCCAGTTTTGCCATGGTAACACCTGTGGGGCGTTCCTTTTTGAACATTACTCACTGCCTTGATGCCTACAATATCACCTTTCTTATAGATTCGCATATACATGGCCAAAGGAATAACTCTATGTTTTCTTAAAGGCCTGGAGAACATACCGGGTACCTCTCCTCTTTCCCTTTGTGTTAGTCATTTTGGCGAATTACTGGAGGATGGCGGTTCCACTCATTATGTTTTTGAAGCCTCATTTTGGTTTATGTTTTAAAGTATGTTATCAAAAGGAAAAACATTTAAATTATAAAAGCACTATCTACTCAATTCAGTAAGGCATCCAGTGGTGGGATGTCGCTAATATCTCGTCTATTTTGTCCTGAACTTTCTCCATGCACACGTGTACGCATGCACACACACACAAACACACACATCTACAAAAATGGTTTGCTTGGGCTATACACATCTGTGGGTATGAAGTTAATGAGTCCTGATTCCACTACTTAACTAATGTGTGACCTTGGGTTATTTCTTAACCCCACTAAGCCAGGCTTTCCCTAACTGTAAAATGGAATTAAGAACAATACCCAGCCAGGTGCAGTGGCTCACACCTGTAATCCCAGCACTTTGGGAGGCCGAGGTGGGCGGATCACGAGGTCAAGAAATCGAAACCATCCTGGCTAACATGGTGAAACTCCGTCTCTACTAAAAATATAAAAATTAGCCAGACGTGGTGGTGGGCACCTGTAATCCCAGCTGCTCGGGAGGTGGAGGCAGGAGAATCACTTGAACTCAGGAGGCGGAGGTTGCAGTGAGCCAAGATTGCACCACTGCACTCCAGCCTGGCAACAGAGCGAGACTTGTCTCAAAAAAAAAAAAAAAAAAAAAATTGGCCAGGCATGATGGTGTGTGCCTGTAGTCCCAGCTGCTTGTGAGTCTGAGATGGGAGATCACCTGAGCCCAGTAGGTAGAGGCTGCAGTGAGCTGAGATTGCACCACTGTACTCTAGCCTGGGTGAGTAACACAGTAAAACCCTGTCTCAAAAATAAATGAAGTAAGACTAAAGAAACTAAGATGAACAGCTAAAAAAGAAAGCAAGAAAAAATATATATACATATGGTATTTGTAAAGTTTGGAAACAGATAAAATACACAAAATTCTGTGAGGTCTTCAATCCATAAAAAATGAAATTATATTAAAAATTATATTCTGTGTTTTACAGGATGGGAAACATCACACACCAGGGCCTGTTGTGGGGTGTGGGGAGGGGGGAGGGACAGCATTAGGAGATACACCTAATGTAAATGACGAGTTAATGGGTGCAGCACACCAACATGGCACATGTGTACATATGTAACAAACCTGCACATTGTGCACACGTACCCTAGAACTTAAAAGTATTTAAAAAAAAAAAAAGAGCTACAAGAGAACAAGCGAAAAAAAAAAAAAGGCATCAACAAGAGTGTAGGTAATTATAAAATTGAGTGACAGGGCATTCATTATGGTATTAGCTTTATTGTTGTGTATGGTTAAAATTTTTTATAATAAAATGTTTTTAAAAAGTGAACAGCAAATGATAGGCACTTGTGTCCTCGCTTGACCACAGAATAAGCTGTGTGATCTCTGGAAAGTTCCTTAACTATACAGAGAAAATTTTGGTTAGTGTAGATAATCTATAGGGTGCTCTCTCCCGCTCTTGATTTCTATAACACTTTTTTTTTCAGTTATATTATTCATAGAATTTTACACTGAGAGATCTGGGGGAGACCCAAGAAATCAGTCAGTAAGATCCAGACTTAAATTCCAGGTCTCATACACACTTGCTTTGGATAAGTCACTTAAATACCTGAGGCTCAGTTTAATCCTCTGTAAACTAGGAATAATTACTATTATTTTTCAGAGATTGGTAAAGACAAGATATGGAATGTACTCAAATGTAGACCCAGCACCCTGTAGGCACTTAATAAATATAAAGTATTGCAAAAAAAAAAAAAATTGTATTCTGTGTTTTAATATTTTATGGACCCCAGGTATATTTTATTACTATTTTTTTTTTATTTTTTTTTGAGATGGAGTCTGGCACTGTCGCCCAGGCTAGAGTGCAGTGGCATGATCCCGGCTCACTGCAACCTCCGCCTCCCGGGTTCAAGCAATTCTCCTGCCTCA
>NW_012116722.1:915371-957764 GCF_000951035.1 Colobus angolensis palliatus
TGAGCTGAGATCATGCCATTGCACTCCAGCCTGAGTAACAGAGCAAGACTCCATCTCAAAAAAAAAAAAAAGAACAATACCTAACTCCTAAGACGATGACAGAGGAAATGAGGATCTGCATGTGAAGGCTTATCACAGGGACTGACATGCCATGAACACTTAATGAAGGTGAGCTGTTAATTTGTAACTTTCTCTTGTCACTTTAAAAAAACATAGCTTGATAAGCCTTTTGGTAGCTTTGAAAAACTACCAGTTCTCCTCCATTTCATCCCTGTCTTAGCAGGGATTTGCATATATATTTGAACTCTTCTACACAAGTTAGAATCCTGAACCTACAATTACAGTCATTGTTAATATAATGTTTATGCATACTTACAGTTATTTGCCAGCTCATTCTAGCTCACAACACCTCTGTGACGTAATTGTCATTATCTCCAGTTACAAAGGAGAGAATCCAGGCTGGTAAAGGAGGGCTGAGATCTAAATCCTGGCCTCCTATCTCCACAGCCTCCGTTCTTCTTACCCGACCACTCATTCTGACACAGCCCATCCCCAGTCAACAGCACAGCCTTCCAAAGGCACTGGGATAAGTCTGAAAGCAGTTTCCTGGCCCGAATCTGACTGGCTCCTAATAGAGCAACTGCTATCTGCTAGGCAGGGTCCAGGGTCCCCCTGGACCAGAAATTAAGAAACCTGGGTTCCTGGAAGTTCCCACATCCTTCTCACAGTTTCATCACTTGCGGAGTAGGTATAATAATATCGATCATTCCTTCCTTGTGGGATGAAGTGATAACCAGATGAAAGTGATAATACTAACAATATGACAGGAGTTTAAGAAGGTATAGAAGTCTTTTGTGACTATGTACTGATACTGTTATGACTAATTACTAATACTTTCATTACTAGTTACTATGAACCAATAATAATGAAAGTTTTTGTTTTTTTACTACCCCCCACTTTTTTTTTCCTTTTTTCTTTTTGAGACAGAATTTTGCTTTTGTTGCCCAGGCTGGAGTGCAATGGTGCGATCTTGGCTCACTGCCACCTCTGCCTCCTGGGTTCAAGTGATTCTCCTGTCTCAGCCTCCAGAGTAGCTGGGATTACAGGCACCCACCACCACACCCGGCTAATTTTGTATTTTTAGTAGAAACAGGGTTTCACCATGTTGGTCAGGCTGGTCTCGAACCCTGACTCAGGTGATCCTCCCGCCTCGGCCTCCCAAAATGCTGGGATTAGAGGCGTGAGCCACTGTGTCCGGCCTACCACCCTTGTTTTTAATGATATTCTTCATGACTCTGGTAATTCAAAGTGTTTTCTCACCCTGGGCATATTAACAACAACCTTTTTTTTTTTTTAGATGGAGTCTTGCTGTGTCACCCAGGCTGGAGTACAGTGGCACAGTCTCAGCTTACTGCAACTTCCACCTCCTGGGTTCAAGCAGCTCTCCTGCCTCAGCCTCTCAAGTAGCTGGGATTACAGGTGCCCACCACAATGGCCGGCTAATTTTTGTATTTTTTAGTAGAGATGGGGTTTCACCATGTTGGCCAGGCTGGTCTCAAACTCCTGACCTCAAGTGTCTGCCTGCCTTAGCCTCCCAAAGTGCTGGGATTACAGGCATGAGCCACCGCGCCCAGCCGTTAACAACTTTCTCTTGATCTCATCGTGTCCTTCATTCCATGTTAACCAGCGTGCCCGAGTTTCCACCAGATCTTCCTTGCTACCCTGGTTCCCTCTCCGAGTCTCCCACACAGTGCTCCATGTGTAAACTGGAAAGTAGTCATAACAGGGTTACAGCTCCCCTTCATACCCTTCCCTCACAGACATGCATTTATAAATGGGCTAAACTCCACCCTCCTTGGGGTTAAAGTGAGGTGGGCCCTTTGTACAGTGTCATGTGTAAACAGTGTGGCTTTTGAGATGGCCCCTAAAGCCTGGAGAGGAAGCCACGTTTTTCATTTGTGAGAAAATTATTCAAGGTTCTATCTGGTCCTTTGCTTTTCCCAATTAGGAGCTTTTTCAGCTTATGGAGAGCAATGGTGGACCAGGTAAGATCAGAACTGAGGCTGAAGTCCTAAAGTTGCTTTTCTGGAGGATTTCCTAGAGTTGGAGAACATGGAATAATTAGAAAGGGGCATCTGATCCTTGAGGTCAATTTGGAAGAATTGAGGGAGCTACCTACCCTCAATTCAGTGTTTCCTGAATGTGGTTCATTGACTTGTAAAGGGGAGACATTTTGATATATCATTACAAGAGAGCAAGTCAAGGTGAAGCACTCAATTGAATGGTAATTGCTTGGGAAGGGAAGAAGGGTCAAAGTGGTTGAACTTAATGACGCAAAAAGAACGATCATGAGAAAGAGAATTATAAACAGAGAGAGAGGGGTTAGGGAAAGGTGAGGGACTTCAAGTTAGCTATAAAGAAAATGATTAGAAACCTATTCTTGGAAGCAGATGTCCATCAGAGTGAGAAACAGAGACCACAAAGGAATATCTTCAAGCTTCTCAACTTTTAACAATGTGCATATGTTTTGTTTACCACATATTTACCTCTTACTGAGTATAGAAATGATTTTTGTCAAGACCAGTAGTAAGGACTTGGTTGTTATAAAATAAGATTGTCAGCTTTAGTAAATGAAAAATTCCATGTGATTTTTGGGATCTACTTGGAGTAAAATAATTACTCATTTTTCATCTGTGATTCAAATTTAACTGGGTCTCCTGTATTTTATCTGGCAATGTTAGTACAAGCCTGTGTAAGGAAAGGCACCAGCCCCTGCTAGATGAAGGTTTGCAGGGGAAAGGAACAGCCTCTGGGATACTATCCAGCTTTAACTCTCCTTTATAGAAGACCCTTCATGGTAACACAGCACTCACTATTATAAAGCCATCTGACAGGGCCGGGTGTGGGCCTGGCCTAGAGGTGAGCAATGGCTGTAATTGATTTTATGCTTCTGAGTTTACGTTGCCCAATGCCCAGTTCTCAGGGATAGGTCAAAGCAGAAGACCTCTGTGAGCGAGAACAAGTTTCTTTGGTGCAAGAAACAGGGCAAGGGGAACGTATTAGTCCGTTTTCACACTGCTATGAATACCCGAGACTGGGTAATTCATACAGGAAAGAGGTTTAATTGATTCACAGTTCTGCATGGCTGGTCGGGGGAGTGCAGGAAATGTACAATCATGGCGGAAGGCAAAGGAGAAGTAAGTACCCTGTTCACAAGGAGCCAGGAAAAAGAGCGAAGGGGGAAGAGCCCCTTGTAAAACCATCAGATTTCATGAGAACTCACTCACTATCATGAGAACAGCATGGGGGAAACCACCCCCACGATCCAATCACCTCCCACCAGGTTCCCTCCCCTGACACAGGGGGAGTACATTTTGAGATGAGATTTGGATGGGGACACAGCCAAACCATGTCAGGGAAGATGGAGCAGGTACAGGCAAGGGTGCTTTTGTCTTATGCCTTGGAAGAGAAACTGTGGAAAAATTGTTATCCTATGCAATTGACTGGAATATGTATTAATGGGATTAAGGTTGGGTAAGATTCTGTATCCAGTTAGTAGGAGTTCATGAATGCTTCTTGCAGATGGGGGGACTCTTTTATTTTATTTTATTTTATTTTATTTTTTATTTTGAGACATAGGCTTACTCTGTTACCCAGGCTGAAGTACAGTGGCATGATCTCAGCTTGATGCAACCTCTTCCTCCCAGTTTCAAGTGATTCGCCTGCTTCAGCCTCCTGAGTAGCTGGGATTAAAGGTGTGTGCCACCACGCCCAGCTAATTTTTGTATTTTTGGTAGAGATGGGGTTTCACCATGTTGGCCAGACTGGTCTCAAACTCCCGATGTCAGGTGATTGGCCCGCCTTGGCCTGCCTAAGTGCTGGGATTACAGGCGTGAGCCACTGCACCCGGCCTGTTTTGTTTTATTTTCAAATAAAACAATAAAATACTGTGTTTTCTATAAAGTAAACAGGATATCAGATGGGAGGGAGTAACCACTCCACACAAGTCAGATCACCACTGGAAAACTTTCAAGATGTTTGGGAAGGAGGCTCTTTAAGCCAAGCCCAGGTCTTGACTGGCTGAAATAGTGGAATAAGCTGGGCAACAGTGGGAGGAAAGGGCAATGTAAGATATTTAGGGGGCTGTGAAGACTAGATTCAAAGTCTATGCTTTGTATGAAAGGAAGTGAGCAGCACTCTATACCTTGGAGCAACTCAAGTGTAAAAGGAGTACGGTAATTGGTGAAAAGAAATTGCTGCAGGCAGCAACGGCAGAGAGGATGCGGAAGGGGTGAGGATGGGGGCCTAGTGGTGAGGAATCTAGCAAAAGGAAATTATTTTTGTACATAAGAAATTCTATTGTTCAACGTGCACCAGCCAACCCTTTACTGAGAGCTTTATCACCTGTGGCCTCTGAGGATCCAGAGACAAGTGAATTCCAGTATCTGTCCTCAAGGGATTGACAATCTAGCAGAAGGAGAGAGCCTGTAAACAGAGCAACTCTGCAGTTTTATTTGACAAAAGGGAAGTGCTGGCCCACAGCGAGTCACTTTGGCCAGGCACCATCTTTTCTTGCCTGGATTCATGTGGCAGTTTCCTCACCCCTCTTTCCACCTCTGCCCAGCTGGTCTTCTGGGATGCGCTCCTCCTTGAATTCAGTGTAATCTCTCTCTCTCTCTCTCTCTCTCTCTCTCTCTCTCTCCCCCCCCCCCCCCTTTCTTCTCTCTCTCTTCTTTTTTGAGATGGAGTTTCACTCTTGTTGCCCAGGCTGGAGTGCAATGGTGTGATCACCATCCCTGTGATCTCCGCCTCCTGGGTTCAAGCAATTCTCCTGTCTCAGCCTCCAGAGTACCTGGGATTACAGGCATCTGCCACCATGCCCAGCTAATTTTTGTATTTTTGATAGAGACAGGGTTTCACTGTGTTGGATAGGCTGGTCTCGTACTCCTGACCTCAAGCTATCTGCCTGCATTGGCCTCCCAAAGTGCTTGGATCACAGGCGTCAGCCACTGCGCCCAGCCCAAAATATTTTAAAGTAAGTTTCAAAAAATAAAGAGTCAGTAGGGACATTCCAGGCAAGGTGATGACCATCAGAAAAGTTCATGAGTGAATTCACAGGTCGTCTTTTCTTGGTGTGAGCTGAGTCCATGTAAATGGATGTGGGAACTTAAGTGTCAGAGATTCTTTTTCATTAAGGGCTGCGTGAGTGAACTGATGTCTTTCTTCATCTGTACAATGGGGATAATAGTGTCTGCCACATGGGCTTCTGGGGGAGGATTAAAAGCAAATTTAGCGGATCACGAGGTCAGGAGATCGAGACCATCCTGGCTAACATGATGAAACCCCATCTCTACTAAAAATACAAAGAATTAGTCGGGTGTGGTGGGCGCCTGTAGTCCCAGCTACTAGGGAGGCTGAGGCAGGAGAATGGCGTGAACCCGGGAGGCGGAGCTTGCAGTGAGCCAAGATTGCGCCATTGCACTCCAGCCTGGGTGACAGAACCAGACTTCATCTCAAAAAAAAAAAAAAAAAAAAAGCATATGCCTGAGACGTAGTTAGTGTCCAATCAACATTAACTGTGGTTATTTTTACTATTGTTATTGTTAATATTAGAGTGCAAATAGTTGTTTTCCCATTGCCTAGTTCTGTACCCGATTTATAGTAGGCATTCAATACGCAGTTGCAGGAACGAATGCATTTGAGTCTCTTGATTTGTACTCATTTGTTCAACAAATATTTATTGGGCACTTGTATATGCTAGGCATAGTTCTAGGGCCTGGGAATAAAACAGTGTCGGTCCATGTCACCTTTCCCTATAAGAGCTTAATGTCTACAAGGGTAAGCAGACAGATGGATGGGCAGTGGGGATGCTACTTGGGCACCAAGGAGGGCTCTGAATATGTTCTAGGGAAGGGGTCACCTTCTCCCTGGAGAAAGTGCTATCTAAACTGAGTCCTGAGAGTTGAGTAGGAATTGGCAGGTGATAGTGGTTACAGTGGGAAGGACAACCTCAGTTTCAGTATGTTCAGAGGCCCAAGGTAAGAAAGAACCTGTCTTGTTATGCACAGCTTGGGCAGGTGGTTTAGTTCAGGACATCTCCCAGAGATGCTTCAAGATGACTGGACACTACAGTTCAGTTTTACATTTTCTCATATACAACTGCACACAAATTATTCATGTTTTCAAGACTGTGAAAGGTAGAAATGGAAGAAGATATTGTTACCACGTAAGTAGAATGGGAGATGAGAAGAATTCTCTCTCTCTTTCTCTCTCCATCAGATGCCAGTAAGCAATCAGATTATCAAATATCTCCAGACATTGTCAAATGTCCCTGTGGGGGTAGGGAAAGGGTGTGTAAAATAACACCCGATTGAGAATCACTGGCTTACAGTATCAGGCATCATCCTAGACACTCAGCCTCTCCTCCTCAACAAGCCTTTAAGGCAGATGGTTTAAATATAAGGACAGGAAATGTCAAATGACCTACCCAGAATCTCAGGGATAATCATTATGGGATTTGGACTTTAAACCCAGGTCTTTCTTATTCCACTACATCTCCACACTGCCATATAACACACGGTTCCAACACCGAAGGAACTTCAGAGCTATTTGGAGAGGTGTGGTGTGAACCAAGTAAGTTTCAGTATGTTCCCTGGAGAATGAGTGATGTGAGCACTCAGAAGAGAGAGGTAACAGTGGGAGGGAGGTCAGGGAACATGTCCTGCAGAGATTAGAATGTTCTTTGCATATTTGTGGGCAAACAGTGAGTTTGTGCCGAGAAGTGACAGGAAGTAAGATCCGGACCGATAGCATTGGGTAGCAGTTAAGAGCAAACACTGGTTCCAAATAGACTCTCAGTTCCAGCTCCTCTACTTATTAGTTGTGTGACCATGCGCTACTTAGGTAATCAGTTTCATTGCCTATAAAATGGGTTGCTGTAATAATAGTACATATTCTAAGATTGTAATAAGGATTTAATGACCTAATATGTAAAAGACTTAGAACAGGTCTTGGCATCCTGTATCTGTTCGATAGATGCTAGCTACTTAGTACCTGGTTCTGTTGGACTTCAAATAGAGTTTAGAAGCTATATTGTAAATAATAGCAGCTTTTGAATCAAGGCCTGCAAAGATGTTCCATAGGTACCACAATCTCCCTTCCTGTGTGCACTGGAAGATCACAAATTAGTATATCTTTGGGTCAGAAACCAGTCTTTGGTTCCATCTGATTCCATGAACTGTTCTGTTCCTAGGGATCTATGTCAAATGATTCAGCCCCTCTGTGGTGGCTTTGGGTTTGAAGCATTTTGTTTGTTTGGTTGGTTTTTTGTTGTTGTTGTTATTGTTTTTTAGATGGAGTCTCGCTGTCGCCCAGGCTGGAGTACAGTGGCGCAATCTCGCCTCACTGCAACCACCGCCTCCCAGGTTCAAGTGATTCTCCTGCCTCAGCCTCCCAAGCAGCTGGGATTACAGGCGTGCACCACTGCACCCGGCTAATTTTTTGTATTTTTAGTAGAGACAAGGTTTCACCATGTTGACCAGGCTGGTCTCAAACTCCTGACCTCTGGTGATCCACACACCTTGGCCTCCCAAAGTGCTGGGATTAGAGGCGTGAGCCACCATGCCTGGCCGGGTTTGAAGCCTTGAGGACATCTTCCCAACAGAGCTGCAAAGAGGGAAGGAGACACGGGCATCTGTTCAGACTTCATTCACTCATCCATCCATTCACTCAACATTTACTGAATACCTTTTAAATTCTGGGCATCATGTTTCCATTAACTACATCTGGAACACCAATAAGTCACCACCCCGCCTGTGTGTCAGCCGAAAGTTGATTGGATAGAATTGTCATTGTTTAGTTTCAGGGCAATTCAAAGTTATATTTGTGGATTGTGTCAGAATCCTGAGGTTTTTTCTCATGCTTTGCTTGGTGCCACTGCTGGGCTTTGTGTTTGTGGAGAGCTTGTGGCCTTGGATGTGGTCAGGGATCTTCTCCTGGGAATTTCCGCTTTCTTCCTCTCTTCAGCTGTTTATAGCTGCATAAGGTTTAGATCTGTTAGCAAACACTTGTATAATTATGCCCCTCTCTGTTTACAGATTCAGGATAAATTGTCCTAATGGGAAAATACCCGTCCTTCAGAGTAATTTGGATCAAGGCTTTTTATTTTTTGTTTGTGTCTGCTTCACTTGCCTTTCTAAAAATCATTTTGCTGTCTGTTTCACTCATGAATCATCCACTGTTGATATACAACAGCACTCAATAAACCTCGTTAAAAATCTTGTCTTGATCTAAAAGTAGTTGACATTGGGGAAATATGTGACCCCTCCATATGCTGTCTCATAGATACTGAATTGAAGGAAACATGGGATTGTAAGGCTCTTTGGGGACATCTGATAAGCCCACAGAGATGACCAGCCAGAGGTCTGTGTTGAGCTGTGACATGAGTCTCTGTTCTGTAGGGTGGGGTTTGTTAAAGCTTTCAGGAATAAAGCCTACTTTAAAAGATATCAAGTGAAATTTAGAAGACGACGAGAGGGTAAAACTGATTACTATGCTAAGAAACGCTTGGTGATAGAGGATAAAAATAAGTACAACACACCCAAATACAGGATGAGAGTTCGCGTAACAGAGATATCATTTGTCAGATTGCTTATGCCCATGTAGAAGGGGATATGATAGTCTGCACAGCTTATGCACACAAACTGCCAAAATTTGGTGTGAAGGTTGGCTGACAAATTCTGCTGCAGCATATTGTACTGGCCTGCCTCTGGCCCGCAGGCTTCTCTGTAGGTTTGGCATAAGCAAGATCTAGGAAGGCTAAGTGGAGGTGACTGGAGATGAATACAATGTGGAAAGCATTGATGGCCAGCCAGGTGCCTTTACCTGCTATTTGGATGCAGGCCTTGCCAGAACTACCACTGACAATACAGTTTTGGAGGCCCTGAAGGAAGCTGGGAATGGAGGCTTGTCTATTCCTTGCAGTACCAGACGATTTCCTGGTTACGATTTTGAAAGCAAGGAATTTAATGTAGAAGTGCATTGGAAGCACATCATGTGTCAGAATGTTGCCGATTACATGCGTTACCTAATGGAAGATGAAGATGCTTACCAGAAACCGTTCTCTCAATACATAAAGAACAGCGTAACTCCAGACATGATGGGGATGTATAAGAAGGCTCATGCTGCTATGCGAGAGAATCCAGTCTAAGAGAAGAAGCCCAAGAAAGAAGTTGAAAAGCAGAGGTGGAACTATCCCAAAATGTCCCTTGCCCAGAAGAAAGATCAGGTAGCTCAAAAGCAGGCAAGCTTCCTCAGCTCAGAAGCAGGCTGCTGAGACCCAAACCAAACAATTTTCTATGAAGATTTTTCAGATAAAGACAATCAACTTATTGACTAAGCAGCTGAAGAAAAAGAAAAAGTAAATGACCAACCAGAGCCTTGACCACCATGCTGGAAACCTCATTTCAGTTCATGTGTTTTAGGGCATCACAATCATAAAGCATTTGTATTCATTCATTCCACAGTCACAGAAGACCTACTATATGCAAAGTTAGATTATAACTGAATAACTAAATGTATAAAGGTGAACCTTGATTTGAATTCTTCAGCTTTGTAGGAGATAGCAATGCACCCCTCCTATCAGAAAGGGCTAGGCGCAGTGGCTCAAGGCTATAATCCCTGCACTTTGGGAGACTGAGGTGGGCAGATCACCTGAGATCAGGAGTTTGAGACCAGTCTGGCCAACATGGTGAAACCCCGTCTCTACTAAAAATACAAAAACCAGCTGGGTGTGGTGGCGGGTACCTGTAATCCCAGCTACTCGGGAGGCTGAGGCAGGAGAATCGCTTGAACTCTGGAGGTGGAGGTCACAGAGAGTGAAGATAGTGCCTTTGCACTCCAGCCTGGGCCACAGAGCAAGACTCTATCAACATAAAACAAAAAAAGGCCGGGCACCGTGGCTCACACCTGTAATCCCAGTACTTTGGGAGGCCAAGGCGGGCGGATGATGAGGTCAGGAGATCAAGACCATCCTGGCTAACACGGTGAAACCCCGTCTCTACTAAAAACACAAAAAATTAAATGGGCATTGTGGTGGGTGCCTATAGTCCCAGCTATTTGGGAGGCTGAGGCAGGAGAAGGGCATGAACCTGGGAGGTGGAGCTTGCAGTGAGCCAAGATTGTGCCATGAATTCTTTTTGCAATGTTTCCTCCCTCTGAATAGCTACAAATACCTAATGATAAGAGGCAGTGGTGTAATGATTAAGCACACCCTTTTGAGTCAGACCAAATGGGTTTGAATCAGGACTCCAACATTTATTAGCCGTGTTACTTAACCTCCTTGTGACTCAGTTTCCTTGTGTTAGAATAAGACTAATAATTATACCCACTTCACAGGGCTACTGCCAAAAAACTGAGATAATCTACATAAAGTACTTAGCACAGTGCCCAATATAATTACAGTAAGAGCTTAATAAGTCATAACTATTATTATCATTATCATCATCATGAACTAATTATTTAGACCCATTAAAAAGCAATACGTCTTGTACACAGAACAGGAGCGAAGCTATGAAATATACTTATCAGGCTGGACGCGGTGGCTCACGCCTGTAATCCTAGCAGTTTGGGAGGCCGAGGTGGGTGGATCACTTGAGGTCAGGAGTTCGAGATCTGCCTGACCAACATGGTGAAACTCTGTCTCTACTAAAAATGCAAAAATTAGCCAGGTGTGGTGGTACGCGCTTGTGGTCCCAGCTACTCTGGAGGCTGAGGCAGAAGAATTGCTTGAACCGGGGAGGCGGAGGTTGCAGTGAGCTGAGATTGTGCCATTGCACTCCAACCTGGGTGACAGGGCGAGACTCCATCTCTCTCTCTCTCTCTCTCTATATATATATATATATACACACATATACACACTTATCATCTAGTCAGTGTCCACAGTCGGGCATATTCTTAGCGACGCCCATCCTAATAAAGAAAACAAAGGTCCGATGTTTTGCGGGAATATTACGTTCTCATGGCACCTTGTTTGTGAGTTAGGGAACATAGAGGTTCAGGATCTTTAATCCTACATATGATGGAATAGCAGTGGAATGCTGTAGTTCTAGAAGGGACTAGAAGGAGTTTTCTAGCCTCACTTCTGCTTAAACATGCAAAACTATCACTTAGGATGGAGTCCAATACATGGAGATTGCACAGTGACACCAGATGAGACTATCCTAAGGTGAAGTCAGTTACCATTAGGATTAAGCAAGTTATCTTTACATTGTATCCAAATTTTTTTTTTTTTTTTTGAGAGGGAGTCTCACTCTGTAGCCCAGGCTGGAGTACAGTGGCGCCATCTCGGCTCACTGCAAGCTCCACCTCTTCGGTTCAAGTGATTCTTCTGCCTCAGCCTCCTGAGTAGCTGGGACTACAGCCGCCTGCCACCATGCCTGGCTAATTTTTTGTATTTTTAGTAGAGACAGGGTTTCACCGTGTTAGCCAGGATGGTCTCGATCTCCTGACCTCGTGATCCGCCCGCCTCAGCCTCCCAAAGTGCTGGGATTATAGGCATGAGCCACTGCGCCTGGCCTCCCAAATTCTAACGTTGTATTTTGAGTCTCTTACCTCTTTTGTCCTCTGTAGAGATGATGAACAGCTGGTCGGTATCCTCTTTATAATAACCCTTCAAGTAGGAAAAGGCTGTTAAGTTTGCTTTAGGTACTTTTTTTTCACTCTAGACTAAACAACTCCACATCCTTTAACCTCCCCTCGTAGGTTCTATTTTCTGTCTCTTTAATCATTTAGGTTCTCCTTTGGAACCTTTCCAGTGTCTCCACATCTTCCTTACAATAAGAGGCATCAGATTGGACATTCCCCACCACCGACCAGTAAGAGTCTGTCTGCTGTCAAATTCTTTATTATGGGGTAGGGAGAAGGGGGGCACTTCCCTTTCCTGTCAAACTCCCACCAACAAAAATTCACCCCAGCACTGCATTGCCTATTTCTGATCAGTGCAACATGCAGATTCGTATTAAATGCATGATGTGGTGTGATCCTCACCACTTTGTCAGTTTTGCTTGAATCTAGACATTAAGCCCCATTTGTGCCTGTCATTTTGATCATCACCCCTGAGGATACCACTTTGAAATCAGCCATCATGCTGAACTCGAAACTGTTTTTAATGAACCATTTCCTTAATGTGTGGAAGCTACTTTGGATTCTCTTAATGTATCAGCAGTTCCCACTCAAATTAATGTTATTTGTAGACTCTGGGTGTGCATATAGCAATTTCAAGTATTATTTAAACCAGACCCAAGACAAAATCGTAGACCACATTCTAAGCACCCCTTTGTTTACTGGGCTATTGATCTCTTTTCCAGACAGCAGTGAAACCCCGGTTAGGGAAAAGACGTACCAGATCATATCTTTCTGGCCTGCTGATGAGAATGGCATATGCATGCAAAAGCTTTCCTGAAATTAAGGTATTATGCAGATGTGGTCACATTTTTTTTCTCCCTGAGATGGAGTCTTGCTCTGTTGCCCAGGCTGAAGTGTAGTGGCGTATTCTCGGCTCACTGCAACCTTCGCCTCCCAGGTTGAAGTGATTCTCGTGCCTCAGCCTCCTGAGTAGCTGGGATTATAGGTACCCACCACCACACCTGGCTAATTTTTATATTTTTAGTAGAGGGGTTTCACCATGTTGGGCAGGCTGGTCTTGAGCTCCTGACCTCGTGATCTGCCCGCCTTGGCCTCCCAAAGTGCTGGGATGATAGGCATGAGCCACCGTGTCCAGCGTGTGGTCCCATTTTCAATTTCCAGCACTTACACGCCCTAAACTGAGCTTAGGCAACAAAGATGAGGACAGGGGCGGAATATTTCTTTGTGTTATACTTAAAACCATACATTTATTTTTATTATTATTTTTATTTATTTTCTTTATTTTTGAGACTGAGCATTGCTCTGTCGCCCAGACTGGAGTGCAGTGGTGCAATGTCGGCTCACTGCAACCTCCACCTCCCGGGTTTAAGCGATTCTCCTTCCTCAGCTTCCCGAGTAGAATAGCTGGGACCACAGGCACCCACCACCACGCCTGGCTAATTTTTGTATTTTTAATAGAGATGGGGTTTCGCCATGTTGGCCAGGCTGCTCTCAAACTCCTGACCTCAAGTGATCCACCCACCTTGGCCTCCTAAAGTGCTGGGATTACAGGCATGAGCCACCGCACGCCTGGACTGTATTATGTATTTATTTTATTTTTTTGAGTTGGAGTCTCACTCTGTAGCCCAGGCTGGAGTGCAGTGGTGGGATCTCGGCTCACTGCAAACTCCGCGTTCCAGGTTCAAGCAATTCTCCTGCCTCAGCCTCCCTAGTAGCTGGGATTACAGGCGCCCACCACCACACTCAGCTGATTTTTGTATTTTTAGCAAAGATGGGGTTTCACCATGTTGGTCAGGCTGGTCTCGAATGCCTGGCCTCAAGTGATCCACCCACCTTGACCTCCCAAAGTGTTGGGATTACAGGCATAGAGCCACTGTGCCTGGCCCATACATTTACTTTAAACAGCATTGATGTGCACATCATTAATTATGTACCTGGATCAAAGGAGTGGAGAAAGAAGTGAAAACATTGGGAAACTGTTGTGGAAAAAACACTCAGAAAGGAAGCAAAGGAGCACTGCTCAAATTATTATTAGAAAATTATTCAATTTGAACTTAATTCCCATAAAACATATAGATGCTAATGAAAGACTACCACCTCTTGGCAGCAGAGTGGGAAAAGGGAAGGGGGAGGAGCCAACATTCATTGAGACCCTTATAATATGTGTAAGCCAGACAGTTTGTGTTAGAGCGTTCTAATACCCTTGGCTTTTTCTAAAATCATCAGCCTAATTTGCTTTGACCCAGGAATTGTGATGTTTGGAGGACTGGCCTACAAAGCTTGTTCTCACTGGGCACATGTAGTATTCTCCTAAACTCCATGAGGTATTGTTGGTTGCAGTACCCAAACCTGCTTGAAATAAACCTTATCCTGGGGTTCTGTTTCCTTTTGGTTCTTCCAAAAGAGGAATACCATGACCTGACACTCCTTGCCTGTTTCTGGGTTGGCTGTTGTGCCGACCTGAATGAAGCAACTAGGGGTAATTCCATGACTGGTAATGATAATTATTTACTGTGTGCTCTGGGGCTGCTTCTGAGAGTGGGCAGATTTCCAGCCCAGGCTTGACATGGGTTGGCCCCTCCTGGGCTTTAATCACCCATTCCAGTGGCAGTAACGGTACTGGAATTGAAGCTTTCTTTTGCCTCCTCCATTATAATTACTTGCTTCGAATTCCACCAGATCTGTCTGTTGCAAAGCTCATTTACTTTTAGGGGCTGCTGGATGCCCACAACCACAACGAGGGCTTAGAGACAGAAGGGTGGAGTGGGACTGGGGTGTGACTCTAATATGAACCCCAAGGAGTGGAGTGTGTGCCTGCCTGTGCAAGTCCTGGGAGGGAGGCCCAGGGCTTGAGTGAGTTTGTTTGCACTGAGATTGGTGCCATCAACCTCAGGAGCTCTCCATACCTCTAGCTCAGTCCCTGGGAGCTCCACCCTGGATGCCTTTTGAAGCCAGGTGAAATATGTTTTGAGCAGACGTTCCATAAGGGCTTGGGGTTTGGCACCAGCGACGCTTTTACTTTTCAACAAGTGTCAGGAGTGGAAAAACAGAAGAGAATACAGCTGAAGTTTTGAAAAGCAATGAAATGTGGGGTGACTCCCCCTCCAGCTGCCAGCCCCTGTCCCCTGCTTTAAGAAAACCAAACACTCTTTTCCTGTCTTATTTGTGTTCCCATTAATTTAAGACAGGAAGCCTCAGTGGGTGTGATGTAAACAATTCGGCCTCGTGGTTCGGGCTTCCTCATCAGTTTGCAGCTGGAGCGATGGCTGCAGGGCCCTGGCCCACTCAGGCCTCCTGGGGGAGGGCTTGTTGAATGAACCCCACAGAAGGTGGGAGGGGTAGGGGAGCGGGAGAAGGTATAAAGGAAATGCTTCAGTCGTACAGTCACCGGCGATTGTAATTCAGTGGTGGTAACTTTGGTTACTCCAGTAGAAAGAAAGGCTCTGACCGGGGATTTCTGGAAAGTTCCCTGACATCCTGCCCCGTGCCATGGTTGTGATTTTCGTTGGGGGCTCCACCCCCCGTAAGAACCCAGGCTGCCGCCGATTATGAAACGGAGTGGTCATGAAGTGAATTGATGTGGGGAGGTGGAGCTTCTTGCAGTGGCTCGGAGGGAGAACTTTTGGTGCAAGCGAGGGTCTAGGGTAGGGCGCTTTTTCCTCTAAGCTGCTCCGGGTTTGCCCCAGGAAGCTCCCGAGCCCTCGGTGTAAACAAAGGTGTCTGGATGAGAAGCCCCAAACTCCCTGAAATCCTCCCCAGGGCGGTTTCCTTTTCCTGGCGAGGGGAGTGACCGGGGAGGGGATCCTGGAATGCTGTGGGGTTTTGACAAGTGAGCCGGGGAGTGGCGAGCCGAGTTTAGGATTGCATTACAGGCTTTTCCTAACCTCCTCCACCGCGGCGCGGAGGGAGGAGGGGGGGTCCTCCCACAGACGTGGAGCCGGCGGAGAGCAGCCCTCGGGAAGTCCTGCAGGAGCTGCGTTCCAGGAGGGCAGCTGGCAGCCGCCCCAGGCCCCCGGGCCGCCTGCAGGTGATTAGGCTAATGAGCTGCCCCGGGGGCGCGGAGCCCGGCCCGGCGAACGGATTACCCGGCGCCCAGCTGCTGCCGGCGGAGACTCCCAGGAGCTCCGGAGAGGGGGTCGGAGAGGAACCCTCCGAAGGTGACTTCAGAAGTGGAGGTAGGAATTCGGCTTCTCAGGCGAAAGCCTCAGGTTTCCCGGTCTGATCCAGGTTGGGGTGCAGACTGGGGCTGAATCCACAAATGTGGAGATTTAGCCACAGCCTCGGAGGCACGGAGCGGCCACTTAAGCGTCTGCCCTTCTCGTCTCCCGGATCACTGGGGTCTGTTGTTTTTAAAGTGGGGGATTTGCGTGTTGCGAGACGGTTTGTGTTCCTCGGGAGGACTAAGTGACTTGGAGCTGGTTTGTCAATGGCTGGACGGAAGGAGGCGCCCCGGGTGTGTGTGACGGACAGGGAAGGGCTGCGCCGAGGGGCAGGTAGTAGGGGGCTCCAGAGCCACGGCGGCTTCAGAACCTTGGGGGCTGTGCCCTTGAAGCCCCGGTAGGAGCGGGGGGGGGGGGCATGGCAGCAGCCCGGGGAATCTGTCATACTGTCCCCATCCCTCGCTAGCAGGAGAATGAGGCGGAGCAAAGCTGCCTTCTTTACCCGCGGCAACTGTGGATGATCTCACACGAGGTCGTGATCGCCTTTGAGGACAGATCTTTGCCCCCAAATTACTAAACAGCCTGCTTGGACAACAGCCTCACCACTGATTCACAAAATGTTTTGATTATGGGATCCACAAATCAAAGATATTTAAAGATACAGGATGTTTGAAAAGAGAGTGACATTTTCTGTCCTGTAGCTCCTCTCTACTGGGTAGTTTATAAACACTATAAGTGAAATGAAGTCAGTCTTGTCTCATGAGATGGAGGGAAAGGAGGAGGTAACTACAGCTGTCATCCTGTGAACATGTCTGGGAGAAAAAGACTGAATGTAAACAGTAAACAAATGCTTTTCATAGAAATAGGCTAGGCTGAGTTTGATATCGTAAGGGGATATAATAAACTCAATAATATAGAAATATCTTTACATACATTTCTACTGTAGAAATATATTTAAATATCTTCAAAGATTTAAATCTTTAAAATATATTTAATACAAATAAAATAGAGTACTTTCAGATTTTGCACTCCTACTGTTTTGCAACTCTCGATTCAGTTTTGCAGGTGAGTTGCAAGGGCTTCATCTCCCCCCTAGCTGCTAATCTGGCCATTGAATACTAACCTGTAGGCCTGGGTGGCTCCTTTTTCTGAGATGTTAATGGAGTTGAGAGGATACGGGACCCGCCCACAGTTAATCCTTAAGGATCTTCAGTCAAACCCAAGGCCCCTGGGGGCAGCTGCGGGACTCACAGACAGGAGGATGGCCATTGGGGAAAGTGGCCTGTGTCAGGTCTTAAGGAAGAAAAAGTTAGTTCTCAGAGCGGGCCACAAACAAAAGAAACAAGAAAGGAAAAGTGATGGGGGTCGGGAACCAAAGTGAATTTAAGGCTTATCTGGGCCCTCAGCCTCTCTGAGCCTGCATTGCTGGGTGTAATTGTCAGCCTCCCTCTAATCTAGAGTGAAAGGAAGATGGTCTAAGAGCAGCAAAGTCACCAAACTGCCTTTCTGCCTCCTCACGTCTTTAAATTTACCAGCGGCACACCTGGCACGTAATGGCGCTTCCCTTGAGCCACTGTTCCTGCTAATCTCAGTATGCTCCATGCAGGTCACACTTAGGGATGGTGTCATTGAAGAGAATGGCGAGTCCATTGCACCGTGTTTCCTGGGACATCAAGGTGGCTACTTGCTCTTCCCTTTTGCTTTCTTCATCAAGTCTTGTTTCCCAGAGGTTTGGCCAAGTGCTTGTTGCTCTGCCCTCCAGAGAGTGGGTTCTTCCTGATTTTACTGGGTTCTCATTCTGGAATCAGACTTACAGCGTGAGCTTCCCTCCTTATCAAAACCATTATGTATGTATGTGTATATATATGTATGTGTATATATGTATATTGTCTATATGTGTATGTATGTGTATATGTATATATGTGTATATATGTTACATATAAAAATTTAAAAAGTCCAATATGTCTACAAGGCTTATAACTAGGGACAGTACTCACCTTATCTCTTACCAACTTCCACTTCTTTCTCTTTTCTAGAGACGTGGTCTTGTTATGTTGCCCTGGCTGGTCTCAAACTCTTGGGCTGCCTCAGCAAACCTCCTGCCTCAGCCTCCCAAAGTGCTGGGATTATAGGCGTGAGTCACCATGCTTAGCCTCAACTTCCACCTCTGTGCCCCAAAGACAACCATTTTCAACTCTTTGCACTTATTTCTAGTTAGCAAGCACACACTGCCTGCTGGGTCCCTCCCTCATGAGAACTCTGTCGTCCTCCACCTGCCGCTCTTGAGGCCAGTTGCACATCCATCATTGTGGTGCCTCTCTCACCATTATTATAATTCATTTTGCTGCTTTTTCATGTAGCATCCCCTGTGTTTTAGACCCCATATCTTCCTTTTTCTTTATGTTCTTTTGCTGGTAAAACACACCTTCCAGAAGTTCCTGAGAAAGAGGACATGGGAGGCAAGTTTTTTGAGATCCTTCAAGGTTGACATAGGTTGGAAATCCCTTTCTCTCAGAAGTTAGAAAGCATTGCTTTTCTAGATTTCAGAATTGCCATTGAGATGTCTGGTGTCATTCTAAAGGCTGATGCTTTGAATGGATATCCCCTCCTGAAAGTTCTTAGGATTTCCTCTTTGTCCCCTAATATTCTCTCTGTTCTGATGAAGTTTCATTGTAAGACTTGGTGTGGGCCCGGCGCAGTGGCTCACGCCTGTAATCCCAGCACTTTGGGAGGCCAAGGCAGGTGGATCACGAGGTCAGGAGATCCAAATCATCCTAACACTGAAATCCTGTCTCTACTAAAAATACAAAAAATTAGGCGGGCGTGGTGGCGGGCGCCTGTAGTCCCAGCTACTCGGGAGGCTGAGGCAGGAGAATGGCGTGAACCCAGGAGGTGGAGCTTGCAGTGGGCCGGGATTGTGCCTCTGCACTCCAGCCTGGGCGACAGAGGGAGACTCCGACTCAAAGGAAAAAAAAGAAAAGACTTGGTGTGAGTCTTTTCCCATCCATTTTACTAGGCTTCCAGTGAGCTTTCTCAATCTAGAAACTCTGCTCTTCCATTCTGAACAGTTTCGTGGAGTTTTGTTGGTTTTGTTTGTGTGTGTGTGTGTGTGTATTTTTATTTTTATTTATTTATTTTGGAGATGGAGTCTCACTGTCACCCAGGCTGGAGTGCAGTGGTGCGATCTCAGCTCACTGCAACCCCTGCCTCCGGGATTCAAGTGATTCTCCTGCCTCAGCCCCTGAGTAACTGGGACTACAGGCATGCACCACCACACCCAGCTAATTTTTGTATTTTTAGTAGAGAGAGGGTTTCAATGTGTTGGCCAGGCTGGTCTCAAACTCCTCACCTCAGGTGATCTGCTCGCCTTGGCCTCCCAGAGTGCTAGGATTACAGATGTGAGCCACCGCACCTGGCCTTTTTTGTCTGTGTTTTCAGTAGAGATTGGGTTTCACCATGTTGATCAGGTTGGTCTCGAACTCCTGACTTCAGGTGATCTGCCCGTCTTGGCCTCCCAAAGTGCTGGGATTACAGTTATGGGCCACTGCACCCAGCCAGTTTCCTAGAGTAAAAAAGAAAAAAAAAAATTCCATCCTTCTCCTAATTGGAAGGAGGCCCTCATCATGAATTGACTCTCGAATTTTCTTACTGAAATCTCCTTTGCAAAAAGAAGAGCTATGATAGTGAAATCGATGTGATCTGACTCCATCTTGCTTCTAACCTCCAGGTTGTCTTGGTTCCCTCCTGGATGTAGGCCAAACTAACTTTAGAGAGGAACTTAGTTTATGGTTTAACTTTGAAACAAAGATGATGGCAGCCCTTTCCCAAAACAAATCTCCTTATTGCCTAGGGACCAGACTGCCTTGGTAAGACTGACAAAGTAGCCACAAGATTTGCGGCTTGATAAGCATCACTATTGTAGAATCTAAGGTTGGCATTTTGAGATGTCTTTTCAGGTTTCTGCATTTCTTTTTTTCTTTTTTGAGATGGAGTCTCCCTCTGTTGCCCAGGCTGGAGCTCAGTAGCATGATTTCAGCTCCCTGCAACCTCTGCCTCCTGGGTTCAAGTGATTCTCGTGCCTCAGCCTCCCAAGTAACTGGGACCACAGGCATGCATCACTTTGCCCAGCTGATTTTTGTATCTTTAGTAGAGATGGGGTTTCACCATGTTGCCCAGGTTGGTCTTGAACTCCTGACCTGAAGTGATCCACCCGCCTCAGCCTCCCAAAGTGCTGGGATTACGGTGTGAGCCCCCGAGCCCAGCCAAGGTTTTTGCATTTCTGACAACTAGTGGCTTCACCCAGACCTGCCAAGTGGTCTTGTGGCCCCACCCAGAAGGGGACTCAGCATGAGGACCATTTTCCACACCCCTATGATTGAATCCCCAACCAATCAGCAGCACCCATTCCCTAGCCACTCCCTCCCCCAATCTAGTCTTAAAAAAACAGCCTTCAAATTTTCAGAGAGACTGATGTGAGTCGTAAAACCCCATTCTCTTGTTCAGCTGGCTGTGTGTCAATTAAACTTCTCTATTGCAATTCCCCTGTCTTGATAAATTGGCTCTATCTGGGCAGCAGGCAAAATGAACCTGTTGGGTGGTTACATTACCCTTTTTCTTATACTTTCTATCTCCTTTTAAAAAAACATTTCTACTTCCTGGGAAATTTCCTCATTTTTGTCTTCCAACCCATATGTTCAGTTTTTATGTCTGTCATCATATTTCTAATTCCCAAGAAAGCCTTAAAAATATCTGAAATTTTCTTTTTATAACCTCCCGTTACTGTTTCTTGGATGAAAAGCTTCTCAATTCTCTGTGGATCTCAATTACAGCTTTGAAGCATTTCTTTACTCCCTGCACTCTTTGTTTCCTCAGATTTCCTCTTAGTTTTTTTGTTTGCTTTTTGGTTTTTAATCACTTCCACATTAAAGGCTTTCTTCAAATGTCTGATGATCCTTGACTGATCGCTCACTAAAAAGATAACTGGAAGATCTACATAGATGACATATACCCAGGAATAGTTCCTTCTTACTAAGAAGGAGACATAGAACATGTCTCAGAATCTAGAACAATGCCTGGCACACATGAACCTTTACATACATACAATATTTGCTGAGTAACTGCGTGACGTACACTGTTGCTGGGGCCCAGGTAGTTGCAAGTATTAAAAGCTCTCAGGTGATTGAAATATGCAGCTAGCACAGAGGACCTCTGCTGTAGGGGTAGCTCACTGGTGGTTTCATTGGAGGACTCACACCTGATAATTTGTTCTTTGGAACCTGTCTTTGTTTTCTGGGGAGACGGATTGGGTAGAAGAGAAATCCCCTACACTGAGGGGAATTGGTTGGCTGCAGTGTTCTGGGAGCCAGATGAGGAGGAGACTTGAAGTCTAACCATTTGGTGTGATGACTCTGTCTTGTTTGCCTGTTCTTTCAGCTCCTGCCCTCAGCTACGCCTGGTGTCTCTGAGTCTGGAGTTGCCGAGACACAGCAGAGCACACAGGTTGCAGAATTTCAGCCTTCACTTGATACCTAGGGCTAAGGTGATTTAGGGTCTCTTCCACCTCAGTGCACGTTGCCTCCAATTCCAGAGGCGTTGCAGGGCATAAATTCCAACCTGGCTTTCCTCACTGCTGTGCTAGGTTTTCGCTTTCTCCCACCTGCTAAGTCAGTTACCACTAGTTTGTCTGCATTCCAGCTTCCAAAATTGTGTTGCAATCATTGTTTCTCCTGTTCTGTTTATCTTCGAGAGGCTAGCAACCCTCCCTTCACCCTCACTCATGTCAGACCATTGTGTTTACTGGCAAATGAGTCTCCCTGCCTGATGCCCCCAACTTTGCCCCAGAACCCTCTTCTCAGTTCTTCCTTCTGTTGCAGGGGCCTACTCGGGGCCACATTTCAGATAGGCAACGTTGAACTTTCGTCTCAGCAGTAGTAATTTAAAATGTCCCAGCCCCTGAAGAGAGTGGTGGCTGTTGGTCATTCCTGTTGGCATGGTAGTGTCGTCTTCTTCAGATCATTCGTTATGCTGCTGCTTCTGTACAGAGTATTGGGCAGAAGGCATTTTTGAACATATTTGATGCTACGGCTTATCAGGGCTCTGTCTGTGAGGATAACTGTGCAGCATGTTAACTTTGAAATATATTCATGTCCATTTCCTTCTTTGGCCCTCACCAGCAGCCCATTGGGTGGTGGTGTGGTCAGGTGGACTTGGAAGCGTTATTCTGAGATGATTAGCCCGTTTAGGTCACATATCTCCATTCCACGCCCCAGAGACAAGCATAGGAAAGAGCTCACTCTCAAAGGCTAAGCAATAAAGAGTAAAGGAAAGTCTGTGGTGGAGTTTCTAGGGAAGGTGTGTCCACTACCAAGAAAAAGATGCAAAATACATGGCCCTTTTGCTTTCCCCCTGTGTTGCTGTGTAAACTGGCATAGGCATGTTGCTCCTAACCTGAGGATGCAGCCACTGTGCAGGAGAGAGTAAGCAGGTCCCAAAGAGTCCCAGAGAAGCACAGCTCAGAGCCCCAGCCTTCCTCTGCACTTCCTCGCCTGTGATATGATGAATTTCCTCCCTGTTTAAGCCACTTTGAGTCAGGGTTTGATATAATTTGCTACTAAAGTAATACAGGTGGGGATTTATTTATGCATCGCTCATCTCCAAAAAGAGTTGAGGCAGACCGTGGGCTCACTCAGATTTGAGCTCCCCGATTCCTCTTCTGATTCTCATTCTGATTCCAAGTAGAATTCCTCTCTACTCTGCCTATTTTCTGGGCAGATGAAAGTAATTTTATTCTTTCTTCCAACTTCAAACGAAGGAATAACTATTGAGACATTTGGGGAAAAGGAGGGGAGTTCCTTGCTTTGGAGATTACCGGCTGAACCCAGGGAGCAAACATCCTGGGCTGTCACTGAAGTGAGGACTGCTTTTAAATGACACAGCACTGAAGACACTTCGTGCTCCTGCTTGTGAAAAGCCAAGCGCTAGTTTTCACTCCCTCCTAGGACTGTGGAGGCTGAAAAGTCTGCCTGCAGACTTGGTATGGTTTCCCCTGCCTTCCACCCTTTGTGCCTCCCAGACTTTGGGAAGTTTTGAAGATGAAACAAGCTCCGGAAGTGCTCGGTGCTGTCAGGAAGACCAGAATGGCGGAGAAAGTACCCTGTTCGTTCCTGTGTTTTCTGGTCTGACTCAAGTGGCAATGATTTGAGTCATTTTTATGAATGGAAGGCCTTCAGAGCCTGTTCTATACTATATAACATGTATGCCTTATACTATACAGTTCATCATTACATCCTGAACACCCTACACCATCTGTGATAAACAATTGGTATTCAAACATTATTGTGAATGAACAACACAAGGATTGCTCATGTTAATAGACTCTTATTTTATTTTTTGAGAAGGAGTCTCACTTTGTTGCCCAGGCTGGAGTGCAGTGGCACAATCTCAGCTCACCCCCAACATCCATCCCAGGGTTCCAGCGATTCTCCTGCCTCAACCTCCCAAGTACCTGGGACTACAGGTGCGCTCCACCACACCCGGCTAATTTTTGTATTTTTAGTAGAGACAGAGGTTTTGCCATGTTGGCCAGGCTGGTCTCAAACTCCTGATCTCAGATGATCCACCCGTCTTGGCCTCCCAAAGTGCTGGGATTACAGGCGTGAGCTGCCATGACAGGCTGACTCACTAATTTTAATGGCAGCATATTTTCCCATTGAGTTGAAGGACCATAATTTGCACATCTATATCCCCAGGACTGGACATTTAAGTAGTATGGGCTAGAATATCTGAGACACGGGGTCATTAATTGGGAGATAACCATGAGACTGTTTTGTTTTGAGAATGAGTTTCGTTCCCCAGGCTGGAGTGCAGTAGTGCAATCCTGGCTCACTGCAACCTCCGCCTCCCGGGTTCAAGCAATTCTCCTACCTCAGCCTCCCTAGTAACTGGGATTACAGGCACATGCCCCCAGACCCAGCTAATTTTTATTATTATTATTTTTTCCGAGATGAAGCGTTGCTCTTTCCCCCAGGCTGGAGTGTAGTGGCCTGATCTCGGCTCATTGCAACCTCTGCCTCCCGGGTTCAGTGGTTCTCCTGCCTCCCAAGTAGCTGGGATTACAGGCGCGCACCACTATGCCCAGCTAATTTTTTTGTATTTTTGGTAGAGATGGTTTCACCATGTTGGCCAGGCTGGTCTCAAACTCCTGACCTTGTGATCTGCCTGCCTCAGCCTCCCAAGGCGTGGCAATCCCGTGCCTGCTGGGAGTACAGGCATGAACCATGGTGCCTAGCCAATTTTTATTTTTATTTTTTAGTAGAGGTGGAGCTTCACCATGTTGGTCAGGCTGGTCTCAAACTCCTGACCGCAAGTGATTCTGCCTGCCTTGACCTCCCAAAGTGCTGGGCTTACAGCCATGAGCCACTGCCCAGCCATGAGACCTTTTTTGACTGTTCTGTTACTTCTCCATCTTCCTGACCCCTCTGACCTTCAGAGATGCCCTAATCATCCCAGTTCCAGATTCCCATTGCCAGCAACAGAACTCAGCACAAAAGTAGACGGCATTTTGGAAGCACTGAGATTTTTATAACTTTTCCCGGGAGTTCCTGTTAAGCATTAGTTGGCAGGGAATTGCCACTTAAAATGTGCATCCCTGAAGTGGTGCCTGCCTAGCGTGGTTTTCCAGGTGGTTTCTTCTCACATGTCTTACTACACTTTTGAATCTAGAGATTATATATCTGGCTCTTTCATTTGTTAGGACTTTTGGCTGACCTCTGAGATGCTTGTTTTAATTGCCAACTGATAGAAAATGTAAGTGGAAAAATGCATTAGGATGCAAAGTTTGGAGTTGGAAATGGGTGAGCTTGTGGGGATAGGGGATGAAGGAAAACTGTTAAAAGACAATTTTGTCTGGTTAGTGGGCTGTTGTCTTAGCAGTTTCACTTGTCAGCCTCTCTGTAAATAAATATACCATTCCTTAAACAGTATAAGCATTCTGTGGAAGTTTACACATAAAGAAATCTACACATAAATAAATTTCTGTTTTTGTAACTTATATTTGAGATATGCTATAAGACCTCAATATTTCCATTTACATTAATCCTATGATGAAGCCCTTTTGTAGAACACATAATTTTTTTTTTTTTTTTTTGAGATGGAGTCTCTCTCTGTCGTCTGGGCTGGAGTGCAGTGGCCGGATCTCAGCTCACTGCAAGCTCCGCCTCCCGGGTTCCCGCCATTCTCCTGCCTCAGCCTCCTGAGTAGCTGGGACTACAGGCGCCAGCCACCTCCTCGCCCGGCTAGCTTTTTTGTAATTTTTAGTAGAGACGGGGTTTCACCGTGTTAGCCAGGATGGTCTCGAACTCCTGACCTCGTGATCCGCCCGTCTCGGCCTCCCAAAGTGCTGGGATTACAGGCTTGAGCCACCGCGCCCGGCCTACATAATTTTTTAAAAAAAAGTCAAAAGACATTTTTCCCAAATACATATCAGAGATATATGTATGTGTGAGTGTAAATTACAGTTCTGTATGTGTTGTCATTTCTTCCCCTGCCCCCAATTCATTCTCTGACTTCCTCTACACTAAGAGGGTTGTGTCTGTGAGCTGCAGCATCTGGTCCTTGCTTTTTCTGTTTCTGGTTGGGTTCAGCCAATGGGAGGCACTGGCAGAGGATCAGAGGAGGGGGAAAGAGCATCTGGGTATTTATCTCCCTCGCAGTCCCCCTAACCTTGCTGGGGTTCTGACGATGGCAGATTTCCTCGAAGCGCTTGAGGCAACTCACTTTCCTTGCTCCAGTTCCTGCATAGTCTGATAATACTGCTTCCTCCCCATGCTCTGCAGACCTAGAGGCCCTAGCAGTTTCCCTGCTGTTGTTGCTAGTCCCAGGGTGCTGCACTCTGCCTGTCTCCTGTCTGCACCTCTGTAAAGAGTCCCTGCCTAAAACAGTCTCCACTGAAACCTTTTCAGTGTGCCTTCTGTTTCCTGCTGGACTCTGATTGATAGTCTATGTCCATTTTTTTCTCATATATAATCTTAATTGTCATGCTTGGCTCTAAAGCACCAGTTACATTTACTGCATCTGAATTTGAATTTGAATTGTATCCTTTTTTTTTTTTCTTTTGGAGTTTCGCTCTTGTCGCCCAGGCCCACTGGGCCTCAGCTCATTGCAACCTCTGCCTCCCAGGTTCAAGTGATTCTCCTGCATCAGCTTACTGAGTAGCTGGGATGACAGGCATGCACCACCACACCTGGCTAATTTTTGTATTAGTAGAGACGGGGTTTCACCATATTGGCCAAGCTGGTCTCCAACTCCTGACCTCAGGTGATCTACTCACCTCAGACTCCCAGAGTGCTGGGATTACAGGCGTGAGCCACCGTGCCCATCCGAATTGTATCTTATGTGAGATTTGTCTTTTTTTTTTTGAGATGGAGTCTTCCTCTGTTGCCCAGGGTGGACTGCAGTGGCGCAATCTCAGCTCACTGCAAGCTCCGCCTCCCGGGTTCATGCCATTCCCTTGCCTCAGCCTCCCGAGTAGCTGGGACTACAGGCGCCCGCCACATCTGGCTAATTTTTGCATTTTTAGTAGAGATGGGGTTTCACCGTGTTAGCCAGGATGGTCTCGATCTCCTGACCTCGTGATCTGCCCGCCTCAGCCTCCCAAAGTGTTGGGATTACAGGTGTGAGCCACCATGCCCGGCTGAGATTTGTCATCTTGTGTCTATTCTGTCCTTTCCAATAGATTATGAGTTCTGCGGGAGGAGGAAGATGATTCAGCCTTCTCCCTACAGTGTGTTACACTGTTTGACATAAGAGGTTACAAGAATTGGCAACTCTTTTTTGTTTTTGTTTTGTTTTTGGCTTTTCTTGATCAAGTTCTTGCTCTTTCTCCCAGGCTGGTGTGCAGTGGCGCTATCACGGCTCACTGCAGCCTTGACCTCTTAGGCCCAAGTGATCCTGCCTCCTGAACCTCCCAAGTAGCTGGGACCACAGATGTGTACCACCTCAGCTCATTTTTATTTTTTTGTAGAGAGGGGGTCTCCCTGTGTTGCCCAGGCTGGTTGTGAACTCCTGGGCTCAAACAATCCTCCTGCCTCAGGTTCCCAAAGTGCTGGGATCACAGGTGTGAGCCACCTGTGTCTAGTGGCAACTTTTTTTTTTTTTTTTTTTTTGAGTCTCGCTCTGTCGCCCAGGCTGGAGTGCAGTGGCACCATCTTGGCTCACTGCAAGCTCTGCCTCCCGGGTTCGCCATTCTCCTGCCTCAGCCTTTTTTTTTTTTTTTTTAATCCCCTGGGTTTACCAGGATGGCAACTCTTGGTTTTGTTTTGTTTTTGATTTGGTTTTTTTGAGATAGGGTCTCACTGTTGCCAAGGCTGGAGTACAGTGGTGCAATCACAGCTCACTGCGACCTTTGCCTCTCTGGCTCAAGCAGTTCTCCCACCTCAGCCTCATGAGCTGGGACTGCAGGTGGGCGCCATCACACCTGGCTAATTTTTGTCTTTTTTGTGAAGATGGAGTTTTGCCATGTTGTCCAGGCTGGTCTCCAACTCCTGAACTCAAGCAATCGGGCTGCCTCGGCCTCTGAAATTGTTGGGATTACAGGCATGAGCCACTGCACCCAGCCTCAGGATGGCAGCTCTTGAAGTAGAATAATAACATACATATTGAAGTGCATGTGTGTGTTTAGTGTTAGTGCTATTGGCAGTTCCTTCTGGCAGTGCTGCAGCTGAGCTCAGAGTCTTAATTCCTGCTGTCGGCTCGGGCATCTGAGGGCAGAGAGAGGGTGGGTCTGACCCCCTGCAGAAGGTGGTGATGGCGTCTGGGAGGATTCGTGCCCTCGCAGCTGCTCAGGAGCCTCCCCGACGATACTCTCCCACCACCCTTAAAGGCATCATACCACAAGTGTGCAAATTATTTTTTAAAAAAGAAGAGAAAGGGAAGACAGAAAGCCACTGACCCTGCCAGCTGACCTGATGTTGGCCATGTTGTCCTGTGGGAGAGGCACCTGTTTTTGTGTTCTTGAGACCCAGCATTTTGGATTCTAGTCCATATGCAGGTATCATAAGGTATCATATCTGTGACTATTAGCGAATTTTCATAACTTTCATTTGTGTCCTTATCAGTGTCGGTTCATTCATGCAGTAAGCAATTAGTGAGTGCCAGTTACAGCCAACACACTGCTAGCAATTAGCTGTCATGTTTTTCAGAGTCAGGGGTTCCTTAAGGGACTGAAATAATAGAATTTTCTAGCTAGAAGGGATCTCGGATCATGTCTAATCCAGCTTCATCCTTTGAAGGTGAAGTTCAGCTCAAGAGGTTCAGGGCTTTGTCTGGAGCACAGTAAATGTTGTGGATGGTACCAGACCTCCATGCCTTGACTCTGCCTGGAGTTCTTTCCTCGTTTTGCTCTGATTACACCACCTGGTCATTTCCTGGGTGCTTTCTGGTGCAGCTAACCTCCACCAGGTATCCTTTAAAAAGCTTCTCTGCTGTTCTTTATTGATTCCCTCTGGCTGCAAATGCAAACCAGATAGTCATGCTCTGAGCTCATAAAAAAACCTAATGGGATGCAGACAGCAGATTCCAACCTAGACTTCAACACAGCCCCAATGTATACAGCTGGGGGCTATCCAGACCAGCCCACCACTGCTTTGGAGCATCTCTCCTCCTCTAAACTTCAGAGCAGCATTTTCTGTGGGCGTATGAGGTGCTAGGATTGGGTTGGGTGAGTTAGTTATAAGTTATGTGGTTTTTGGAGCCAGAGCCTCAGCCCTCATCTGCAGAAGAAGTGGTTTCCTTCAGGCCAGGTGAGGGCTGCTGGCAGAGCCTTTCTCTGGGAGGTCTTTGCTGCCGCACGGGGATCGGTGCTGCTTCTGGTTTGGCCCTTCATGGGTCTGTATTTATTTCAATGACCAGGGTATCAGGTGTTCCCTACAAAATCAAAAACTTTTGACTCCACTAAATTTACAGCTTCAAGTTGGATTCAGATGGACAAGAAAAAGCCTTTCCTTAATGAAGAGACACAAAGCCAATTAGACTGCCTGAGCAAGCCTAGGTCTGCATGTGATGAGGTGAATCCCAGTTGTGGAGTGTTCCGCCCTCCACGTGTTACGTTCTTCTACATATGTGTGTCAGCCAGAGTCCTGATAAATCCCTACCCATACCTATGAGACATAGGTTTGGGAAGATTAGGGAAAGGAAGGCAGCAGGGGTGGGGCGGGGCAGGGCAGGGGGAGCTGGTAACCTTTACTGAGTGCCTGCTATTTGTCAGGATTTGTGCTGGGAGTTTTAACTGGGGGATCTCACACCTAGATAGCATAGGGTTATTTTGTAGATCTGGACCTGAGGCTCAGAAGGGCCTTGACATACCCTGTGTTGCACACGTAATGTAAGGTGGTGTGTCACAAAGTCACCTCTGTCTGACCCCCACACACAAACCATCTCAGTGAAGGAATATTGTTCTAAATGCAGCTGTTGGCCAGGTGTGGTGGCTCACGCCTGTAATCCCGGCACTTTGAGAGGCTGAGGTGGGTGGATCACGAGGTCAGCAGTTCAAGACCAGCCTGGCCAACATGGTGAAACCCTGTCTATTAAAACTACAAAAATTAGCTGGGTCTGGTGGCATGTGCCTGTATTCTCAGCTACTCAGGAGGCTGAGGCAGGAGAATCGCTTGGGGCTGGGAGGTAGAGGTTGCAGTGAGCCAAGATTGCACCACCTGCACTCTAGCCTGGGTGACAGAGCGAGACGGTCTCTAAATAAATAAATAAATAAATAATAAATAAGTGCAGCTGTCCCATGTCAGTTTGGGAAAAGCTAGTTAGCATCCCTGCCTTGCTTTTCTCAACTGTAAAGTGGGGATAAAGTTTGTCACTCCCTCATAGGTTCATGGTGAGGATGGAGTGAGTGAGGGACTGTGCATAGCGTTCATTACTATGCCGACCATGGATGCCCTTAATAAAACTTAACTCCTGAGCCCCTTGTGCTGGGTCTGCTGCTGCTGCTTTTTCTAATGGGTTTTATCACTTTGGAGCCAATTGTTAACATCCTTGAATTACTGTGCTCATTTATAAAATGAGGCTTGTGTTAAAGGTGAGTTTTTTTGTTTGTTTTTGAGACAGAGTCTTGCTCTGTCACCCAGGCTGGAGTGCAGTGGCACGATGTCAGCTCACTGGAACCACCGCCTCCCGGGTTCAAGCAGATTCTCCTGCCTCAGGCTCCAGAGTAGCTGGAATTACAGGTGTGTACCACCACTCCTGGCTAATTTTTTTATTTTTAGCAGAGATGGGATTTTGCCATGTTGGACAGGCTGGTCTTGAACTCCTGGCCTCAAATGATCTGCCTGCTTCAGCCTCCCAAAGTTCTGGGATTACAGACATGAGCCACTGTGCCTAGCCAAAGGTCAGTTTTCTTAATGGAGAAAATCTCAAAGAGAAAGAGGCAAATCCCCATATTTCATGTTGTAACTATCAAAGTTCCAGACATGCTCTGTCTGTATCTTCCTTCAGGACAAATCCATTCACGTATACTGGTGAGAGGCTGGACTTGGTCAGTTGTGCAGGAGGAACCTGTGCTCTCTGTAGTTAATTCCAGCCACCCTTCTCAGTCCTCACTGCTTGGGCTTCCTCTCCTTCCTGACTCATTGTCCCTGTGACGTATATTCATCAGCACTGTCCATCTCTTTTTTTCTGCCTCCCCCACCCCTTGGAACAGAAATGTATTGACTGCATACAAAAATTAGCCGGGCGTGGTGGCGGGCACCTGTAGTCCCAGCTACTCAGGAGGCTGAGGCAGAAGAATGGCGTGAACCTGGGAGGCGGAGGTTGCAGTGAGCTGAGATCGCACCGCTGCACTCCAACCTGGGTGACGGAGCGAGACTCTGTCTCAAAAGAGAAAAAAGAAATGTATTGGCTGCGATGAGCATCTTTTATAGCTTGGAATATTGTCCATTGTCCTTTCCACTTCAGTCTCTGAAATAGGTAATGATGGGGACTCCCTTGAAGATCCCGAGGTGTGTACGCCTTTCTTCAGGATGTTCCAGAAAATTCTCTGTCTCTTATACAGCCCTCTCTGGCTCTTGTTATCGACAGTGCCTTCTAGCAGTGCTGCAGCTGAGCTCAGAGTCTTAATTCCTGCTGTTGGCTCGGGCATCTGAGGGCAGAGAGAGGGTGGGTCTGACCCCCTGCAGAAGGTGGTGATGGTGTCTGGGAGGATTCCTGCCCTTGCAGCTGCCCAGAAGCCTCCCCGATGATGCTCTCCCACCACCCTTAAAGGCATCATACCACAAGTGTGCAAATTATTTTTTTAAAAAAGAAGAGAAAGGGAAGACAGAAAGCCACTGACCCTGCCAGCTGACCTCACGTTAGCCATACTGTCCTGTGGGAGAGGCACCTGTTTCTGTGTCCTTGGGACTCAACATTTTGGATTCCTCTGGAGTCCCCCAACTCTAGCTTGGGGAATTCTACTTAAGACTTAGTACCTAGCCGGGCGCGGTGGCTCAAGCCTGTAATCCCAGCACTTTGGGAGGCTGAGACGGGCAGATCACAAGGTCAGGAGATCGAGACCATCCTGGCTAACACGGTGAAACCCCGTCTCTACTAAAAATACAAAAAACTAGACGGGCGAGGTGGCGGGCGTCTGTAGTCCCAGCTACTTGGGAGGCTGAGGCAGGAGAATGGCGTAAACCTGGGAGGCGGAGCTTGCAGTAAGCTGAGATCCGGCCACTGCACTCCAGCCTGGGTGACAGAGCAAGACTCCGTCTCAAAAAAAAATAAATAAATAAAAAAGACTTAGTACCATATTGTCCTAGCCACCTGCTGAGGGAAAAGGGCATTTGAGAGAAAATATGGAAAATAAGTTACACAGCTCACCACATATGCCCAAATATGCCCAAATGTAAGGTGGAGAGTCCACCCAGCCCCCACAAAAAGTTACCAGAAATGAGAGAGTGGCCTTTATATATTTAAGTCTCTCTAAATTCTCTCACACCGTGGGAGGGTCTTGCAATTATTTTATTTTGAACAAAGTAGTATTTAGAGAACACACATTACCTTGAAATGACCTTACTCAGTGCTGTTTTTGGATGCTTTAGAGGTCAGCTAAGGAAATCATGTTTTTAAAAAGGGGGAGGGTGGTTTAAAACATCTAGTAATATTCCAGAGCATCTGACCTCATAACAAGTGTCAGGTTTCTTTGTAAACAAGGCTTTTTTAAAGATCATTTAAAAATGGAACAAGTTGGCCAGGCACAGTTGCTCACGCCTATAATCCCAGCACTTTGGGAGGGCGAGGTGGGTGGATCACCTGAGGTGAGGAGTTCAAGACCAGACTGGTCAACATGGTGAAACCCCGTTTCTACTAAAAATACAAAAATTAGCCGGGCATGGTGGTGGGCGCCTGTAATCCCAGCTACTCAGGAGGCTGAGGCAGGAGAGTTGCTTGAACCCAGGAGGTGGAGGTTGCAGTGAGTAAAAATCGTACCACTGCACTCTAGCCTGTGCGACAGAGTGAGACTGTCTCGAAAAAAGAAAAAAGGAACAAGTTAAGAACCTTACTCAAATAACTTAGATCAAAGTGAAGAAGATATGTTCTGGAAAACTCAAAATGTAGCTGTAATCACAGGAAGTGGTGTAAAAATGCCAGTGCCACTGTAGACTTTAAATAAATGTTTTCCTAAAGTGTGAGAGAGAGAGAGTTGGGAAGAAAGCAGAAATCTTTCTAAGTTAGCATTAATTTATATAATGTTTACATATTCATGTATATGATATATACATGTGTATATGCGTTACTCTATTAACACCTTAAGATGTCTTAAGTGTATCATATTTTAATATTGTAAATAGGATTTTGCATCTAATAATATAGATTCATTTACATTTATCTAATCAAATTGCCCCCAAAACATTTTCAGCTGTCATCTAATTGGGATAGTAGAGGATCACCTGTATTTGGAATAGTCATATGATCTAATGGAGAAATCTTGAATTTGTCGCAATTATCTAGAAAGTGCATGTCAAGAAGTATTTTAATAATATGTATTGTCATCTTAAATCATTGCTTCCACACCTTCATTCTTGTGTCTTGCTTGAGCTTTCTTTTTTTGTTCTTGAGACAGTCTCGCTCTGTCACCTAGGCTGGAGTGCGGTGACATGATCTCGGCTCACTGCAACCTCCGCCTCCTGCGTTAAGCGATTCTCCTGCCTCAGCCTCCTGAGTAAGTGGGATTACAGGCGTGTGCCACCACGCCCGGCTAATTTTTGTATTTTTTAGTAGAGACTGGGTTTCGCCATTTTGGCCAGGCTTGTCTCGAATTCCTGACCTCAAGTGATCCACCTGCCTCAGCCTTCCAAAGTACAGGTGTGAGCCACTGTGCTCGGCCCATACTTGAGCTTTCTTGATTTGCAACAGTCAAACCAAAATAAAATGAACATAAATACAGTTTTGCTTTTTTGTTTTTTTTTGGGAGACAAGAGTCTTGCTCTATCACCCAGGCTGGAGTGCAGTGGTGCGAACACAGCTCATGGCAGCCTCAACCTCCTGGCTTCAAGTCATCAGCCCTCCTCGGCCTCCCAAAGTGTTGGGATTACAGGCGTGAGCCACTATGCCCCGCTAAAAAAGCAGAATATTAAAATGACTCCAATATATTTTCTTTGAAATCAAGGGATCTACACTAGGAAAAGGGGTACCAACTTATCTTTGGGAGTCACTTCGTATCAGGGCATGTGTGGTATTTGGAGTTGTGTTGAGCAGATTAAGGTGAGTGGTGTGTGTGTGTGTGTGTGTGTAAAACGTGCCCACCTGGGGCCGCTGACAACTTGTGGGCAAAGCAGAGAACCTAGCCATAGAAGGTAGTAGCGCAGTCTAGAGAGCGCTCCATCTCAGGGCTGGTCAACTTGAGGTTTTGGTAAAGCAAACATGGAGAATTTCCCTGGGGAAAAATCATGGGTACGGGAAGAACACAGGTCACTTGTCTAGCTCTTCTTTATCCCCCTCCATGGGAGTGTGGACATGTGTCCCCTAGAAAGCATCTTGCCAATAAGTAGTCCCAGGCAGATGGAGATATTGCCACTAGGAAACACACATCCAACAAGAGGCCACCTGGCTGATGTTTAGACCCACTGTGTCTATGTTAACTGTCCTGTCATTGCTCCTTCCTCCCCTAAGGCAGGCTTTTCTGCCCTTTTCAGTGTTACAAACATTGTGTTTATTGTAGCCATTTAGTTGTTGAGAAACCCCCAAACTTGAAACACTGGCATATTAGGGTTCTACAGAGAAACAGAACTGAGAGGATATATATGCACACACACACACACATACATATATCTGCATACATGTGTGTATGAGTGGGTGTGTACAGTCTTGCACTGAATAATGACGTTTCAGTTGCTGACAGATTGCATATATGATGATGAGCCCATATGATTATAATGGAACAAATACAAAAAAACCTGCTAATGGCACTTGATATTGGCGTTGCAGGACTAGTAGGGGAAATGATTGATAGTAATGGTGCTGAAACATTTGGTTTTCCATGTGAAAAAAAATATAAATAATATATATCTTCCCATCTAGTTTTGTGTAAGTACACTGCATGATTTTTACACAATGACAATTACCTAACGACACATTTCTCAAAACGTATCCCTATCATTAAGCAATGCTTGACTGTATGCATATATGTGTGTACATACATATATATGTATACCTATATATATGTACGTATATAGAGATCTTGAGAGCAATTGAGATTTAAGAAATTTGCTCACATATCCTAGCCCTTTGGGAGACTGAGGCAGGAGAATTGCTTGAGCCAGGAGTTTGAGACCTGCCTGGGCAGCATAATGAGACCCCATCTCTACAAAAAAATTTAAAAATTCGCTGGGCATGGTAGCATGTGCCTGTACTCCCAGCTACTCAGGAGGCTGTGGTAGGATTACCCAGGACGTGAAGGCTGCAGTGAGTCATGAATGCAATGATGTGACCTCGGCTCACCGCAACCTCCACCTACCAGGTTCAAGCGATTCTCCTGCCTCAGCCTCCTGAGTAGCTGGGATTACAAGCATGCACTACCATGCCCAGCTAATTTTGTATTTTTAGTAGAGATGGGTTTCTCCGTGTTGGTCAGACTGGTTGAACTCCCAACCTCAGGTGATCCGCCCACCTCGGCTTCCCAGAATGCTGGGATTACAGGCGTGAACCACCGTGCCTGGGCACAGTCTTAAGTCTTAATTGGGTGCAAGCCAGGCAGGCTGGATACTCAGGCGGGGTTTCTACATGCTAGTCTTGAGGGGGCAATTCCGTCTCCTTCAAGAAACTTCAATCTTTTCTGTTAAGGTCTTCAACTAATTGGATGAAGCCCACTCACATTATGAACTCAGGGTTTACTGGTTTAAATATTAATCACTGCTAAAAAAATACTTTCACAGCGACATCTAGATTGCTGCTTGACCAAACAACTGGGCACTGTAGTCTAGCCACATTGGCACATAAAAATCAATCATCACAGGTGAGATCAGTAACCACTTAATAGTCTGCCCTGTTAAAATTACATGTTTTGAAGCAACGATGGGATTATAAATAATCAAGAAAATACTGAATTGATAAGGAAGTTGATGAAGAAACACTAGATTTAACATTTGCATTTTTAGAATTCTTTTCAAAACTTAAAAGATAGAGAAAATGCGGCTGGGTGCTGTGGCTCACACCTGTAATCCCAGCACTTTGGGAGGCTGAGGTGGGTGGATCACCTGAGGTTGGGAGTTCAAGACCAGCCTGGCCAACATAGTGAAACCCCATCTCTACTAAAAATGCAAAAAATAGCCAGGTGTGGTGGCGCATGCCTGTAGTCCCACCTACTTGGAAGGCTGAGGCAGCAGAATTGCTTGGACCCAGGAGGCAGAGGTTGTAGTGAGCTGAGATCATGCCACTACACTCTATCCAGCCTGGGCAGCAGAGTAAGACTCTATCTTAAAAAAAAAAGCAAAACATAATGTAGCAAACATCTATATGTCTGCCACTCAAATTTAATGGCCATTCATGTTTTGCTATATTTGCTTTTAGTCTTTGTTTAAACAACCACAAAAAAAGTTATAATGAAAGTCCCCTTTGATCCTGAGAAACCCCAACTCCATTCCATTCCAGTTTAGTGCATATCCTTCCAGTCTAGGTTTTGATGTTTAAATGCGATGTACTGTTTATAGATAAGCATACGCATTTTTATGTGTATTTTAGTTGACATAAATAGTATTAATATATTATATCTTGCTTTTTATACTCCTCATTTTTTCCTTTTGAGATATGGCCATGTCTATGGAGTCATTGATTTTAACTGCCTTTTCTGTTTTGTTTTAAGAAAATTCTCTGTATCCTCTATATCTTTCTTCCAGTAATTTTTCATATTTAAAGCCTTTTTGGCTTTCATGTGGAAAATATATAATTAGATCTACCCTCTGAAGGGAAAAACAAACTTAAGATGAATTAAAAATATATTTCAAGGCCGGGCATGGTGGCTCATGCCTGTAATCCCAGCACTTTGGGAGGCCAAGGCAGACTGATTACTTGAGGCCAGGATTTCGAGACCAGCCTGGCCAACATGGTGAAACCCTGTCTCTACTAAAAATACAAAAAAATTAGGTGAGTATAGTTGCTCATGCCTATAATCCTGGCTACTCAGGAGGCTGAGGCGGGAGAATCACTTGAACCTGGGAGGTGGAGGTTGCAGTGAGCCGAGATCACGCCCCTGCACTCCAGCCTGGGCGACAGAGTGAGACCCTGTTCGAAAAATATATATATACACACACATACACACATATATTTTAAATATATATGTTTATGTATACATTTAATATATATTTAAAATATATTTATAAATATATAAATTTAACATATATTTAAATATAATATAATCCATTTGGGATTATATATACACACACACACCCTCCCCCCCCAAATGGATTAAAAATCCAATGCAATGATTAACATGGTCTTGCCTCACATACATAGTCCCTAAAAATATATAGGTCAGTGTTAGTTATTCCCTTCTGATAATCTGTCTATTCCTGCATCAATGTTATGTTAATTGCTATAGTTACCTGATGTGTTTTAATATTTGATAGAATGAGTCCATCCTTCTCATACTCCTTTTTCACAGTTGTCTTATTCTCAGTTCCTCCCATGTAAACATTAAAATATTTTTCAAGTTTCCTAAAAATTCTTGTTGAGAAACTTATTGGAATTTCACTGAAGTTATTAATTGGGAAATATTGACATCCTTAAAACGCTGTCGTCTCCTCTCCATAAATAAGGTTTATCACCTCATTAATCCAAATCTTCTTTTGTATCCTTCAGTAAAGTTTTATGATTTCTTACTAAAGTTTCTCTTAGGACTTGTGCCTGTGTACTTTCTAGTTTTGATTACTATACCAGCCAGTGTTTTTTCTTAGTATTGCATTCTCTATTTGATTATTGCTAGTGTAAAGGAATGCTATTGATCTTTGAATTTGAATTTTTTTTTTTTTTTTTTGGGCGACAGTCTCACTCTGTTGCCCAGGTTGGAGTGCAGTGGTGTGATTTCAGCTCGTTGCAACCTCTGCCTCCTGGGTTCAAGTGACTCTCCTGCCTCAGCCTCTCAAGTACCTGGTATTACAGTCGTGTGCCATCATGCCTGGCTAATTTCTGTGTCTTTGTTGGTCAGGCTGGTCTCGAACTCCTGACCTCAAGTGATCCACCTGCCTCGGCCTCCCAAAGTGCTGGGATTACAGGCGTGAGCCACCGTACCTGGCCTGAATTTGGATTTTTGTTTCCAGCAATCTTGCAGCATCCTCCTATTCTAATTGTTTGGAGGTTGGTCTTTTTTTTTTTTTTTTTTTGAGACGGAGTCTTGCTCTGTCGCCCCGGGGCTGGAGTGCAGTGGCCGGATCTCAGCTCACTGCAAGCTCCGCCTCCCAGGTTTACGCCATTCTCCTGCCTCAGCCTCCCGAGTAGCTGGGACTACAGGCGCCCGCCACCTCTCCCGGCTAGTTTTTCGTATTTTTTAGTAGAGATGGGGTTTCACCGTGTTAGCCAGGATGGTCTCGATCTCCTGACCTCGTGATCCGCCCGTCTCGGCCTCCCAAAGTGCTGGGATTACAGGCTTGAGCCACCGCGCCCGGCCTGGAGGTTGGTCTTAATAATTAAATGTAATCCACCGTCTGCAGGTCTTCAATACTATTTTGAATTATAAACTCTGTAACTACACTGTCATCCACAATTACCCAAATTTCCCTGAGCATAACGTAACACAGGGTATTGACTCTGGAGTTGAGCTATGTGCCAAGGGACATAAAGATGAAAGCAATGGAGCCCCGGTTCTGGGTGGTGACCAGGTATGGCCTCAAATTCACTTCTTAAAAAGTTTCAGTGGGCCGGGCGCGGTGGCTCAAGCCTGTAATCCCAGCACTTTGGGAGGCCGAGACGGGCGGATCACGAGGTCAGGAGATCGAGACCATCCTGGCTAATATGGTGAAACCCCGTCTCCACTAAAAAATACAAAAAAACTAGCCGGGTGAGGTGGCGGGCGCCTGTAGTCCCAGCTACTCGGGAGGCTGAGGCAGGAGAATGGCGTAAACCTGGGAGGCGGAGCTTGCAGTGAGCTGAGATCCGGCCATTGCACTCCAGCCTGGGCAACAGAGCGAGACTCCATCTCAGAAAAAAAAAAAAAAAAAGTTTCAGTGTCTGTGCAGCTTGTCAGACCACTGGGTTCTGAGACTGCCCAGGTTCCAGCATTTTCACATTTGCATGACCTATCTGTGCCTCAGATTTATCTATAAAATGGGGATATTAGTAATATCTACTCATGGGAAGTTGTGAGGATTCAATGAGTTATTCCATGTGTCCAGCCTAGTTTAAACTTCTGATAAATGATGATTGTTACTCTAGGATAGCATTACTGCATTTTTAAATTTCAGCTGTGTTAAAACTTATCTTATGAGTAGCATAGGATTATTAACAGTTTACAGTTTAGATTCATTAGTGCTTTATCAGAAAGTCGATTTTTTTTTTTTTTTTTTGAGATGGGTTTTCACTCTGTCACCCAGGCTGGAGTGCAGCGACGCATTCTCGGCTTACTACAACCTTGATCTACCGGGCTCAAGCAATTCTCCCACTTCAACCTCCCAAGCAGCTGGGACCACAGGCGCATACCACCATGCCGAGCTAATATTTTATTTTTTTTGATTTTTGGTAGAGATGGGATCTCGCTACATTGCCCAGGCTGGACTTGAACTCCTGAGCTTAAAGTTATCTGCCTCCCTCGGCCTCTCAAAGTTCTAGGATTATAGGCATGGGCCACCATGCCCGGCCCAGAAGGTCAATCTTTTCTCTTTCGTAATTTGTTTTAAAATGCTGTGCTTTGTTCATTGTCCTCATATTACTTCCGGTAAGGTTGCACCTGGTGTCCCTAATGCAGGTCAAAAGGAAAATTGCTTCACAGAAATTTGCTTGAGAAACTTTGCTGAAAGGTTTGTTTGTTTGTTTGTTTGTTTATTTTGAGACGGAGTTTTGTTGCCCAGGCTGGAATGCAGTGGCACAATCTCGGCTCACTGCAACCTCTGCCTCCCAGGTTCAAGTGATTCTGCCTCACCCTCCCAAGTAGCTGGGATTACAGGTGCACACCATCGCACCCAGCTAATTTTGTATGTTTAGTAGAGATGGGGTTTCACCATATTGGCCAGGCTGGTCTCAAACTCCTGACTTGAGGTGATCCAGCCACCTCGGCCTCCCAAAGTGCTGGGATTACAGGCGTGAGCCGCCACGCCCGGACTATTTTTGTTTATGAAGATATCTTACAACTCTATATTAATTAACTCTAGTACTAGTATTTTAATAGAGGGATAAATCAGAGTGCAGAGATCTGAAGTGGTTTGCATTTTATTTTTTGAGACAAGGAGAAAAATACCATGACTGTAATTGATAAGCTCAACAAGCACCCTAGCACCTCACATGCTCAGACTGCTTATGGTTAGTGGTAACTGAAATGTGTGACAGATGGCAGAGCAAGCCTGGGAGCACTGTTGTGGGCCACTTCATCCACTGGAGATGCCCTCTGCTCCATGCCTTCCCCAGGGGCTTTTTTCTTGGTCCCAAACAACTGGATCCATCCCGTCCCAGTACTCCCATCAACCAGCCTCTTTTACTAGAATGTGTCTTTAAAAGCACTATTCTCTTTTTCTGAGCTTCAGAAGAACATAGACAGTCCCAAGACCATGAATGGCATAGCTTGCTGTGAAGTGTCTGGGCCTGTTGCTTAGAGGGACCATGAATGAAGGATACTTGAAGAAGAGCATGGATATGTAGATGCTCACATTCTCTTTTCTTGGTGGTCAGATGACCTCGGCTTATTTTGCAATTTGTTAGAAAATGGCTAACCCAGTGTTTAAACATCTGTTATTATCTACCCTCCCTCCATTAGCTAACTAGCTGTATAGACACGGCACTGTCCAACAATGTAGGTGGATCAGCAATCGGACCAGGACATTGATATGGTCATTCACTGGGGGCGGCCACCCATTTATATTCTAATTCCTGTCAGTGGCGAGATGCTTAAGTGGATGTTAAGAATGGACATTTCTCTCAGTATAACCCCAGCAAGTTGTCACACACTCTGTTTTTTTTTTTTTAGAGAATAAAGGCTAAGATTGAGAATAACTAAGTTACTCTGATAGCTGTTTCATGAGTCTCCTCTTAGCAGGATTTGCAGAGCATCTAGCATTCTTATGAGTGGTCAAATCGGTTTCAGCAAGAGGCAAACTCAGTTTGCCCACTGGTTGGTGTTTCATGCTTACATTTCAATTGCCTTGTCCTTCCTTTTTCTTTCCTGTGCAGCAGCCTTCAGAGATGTATAAGGATTGGAGAATTTTTTCCCTTCCAAGGCAGATTTTAAGATGTTTTCTTTTTTTTTTTTTTTTTTTTTTTTTTGAGACGGAGTCTCGCTCTGTCACCCAGGCTGGAGTGCAGTGGCCGGATCTCGGCTCACTCCAAGCTCCGCCTCACGGGTTCACACCATTCTCCTGCCTCAGCCTCCTGAGTAGCTGGGACTACAGGCGCCCGCCACCGCGCCCGGCTAATTTTTTGTATTTTTAGTAGAGTCGGGGTTTCACCGTGGTCTCGATCTCCTGACCTTGTGATCCGCCCGCCTCGGCCTCCCAAAGTGCTGGGATTATAGGCGTGAGCCACCGCGCCCGGCCAAGATGTTTTCTTCTTAGAAGAAAATTTTTTCCCTTTCAAGGCAGATTTTAAAATGTATTCTTCTCATTATCTTCAGGATGTTTGTTAGATAAAGGAAAAAATGTTTTATTTCTATAATTGAAAAAAAAAAGTGCCTTCAGTGACCAAACTGATCTGTGATGTAATCACTTAGATCCGATTTTGGCTCTGCTAAACTGCTTTCAATTTTCTCAGCAACACTTGCCTTTAAAAGACCAGAGCAATGATGGACATTTTGGTTTATGCTGTATATGGAAATCCATTAAGATTTTTCAAATTTGGCTAATTTGAAGACACAGATGATTAAATTATTATTCAGATCTTTGAGAACATAGCAAGATTCCATGCCACGTTAGACTGCCCCTGTCTCAACATTCTGCTGTGTATATGGCATTCCATCACTGCTTCAATAGCCCTCTCTATGAATGGAGAAAAGTAGGCATGTTCAAAATTCTATGAACAGAATGTTTTCTCTCTCTTGCTTTTCCAGAGTTGGCTTTAACTTTTATCCTCATTTGCAGAGATCAAAATCTGATCTGCAGGAACCCTATTTTGATTGGCTATTGGGCATTCATAGCTCTGTAACTAAATACCAATGTATGAAATAGTTATTGTTCCCTGGAGTGGTGGGCCTGGGCCAGAACACATTCTTTTTGATTTCGAGGGGGCCAAATGGAAGCTGTAAATATCCTGGCAGCCAAGTCGGGTAAACATGAGCTCTTATAACCTCAGACACAAGAGTAGAAATGTAGCTTGCTTTTTTTTTTTTTTTTTTTTTTTTAGATAAAGTTTCGCTCTCGTCACCCAGGCTGGAGTGCAGTGGCACAATCTTGGTGTACTGCAACCTCCACCTCCCAGGTTCAAGCGATTCCCCAGCCTCAGCCTCCCAAGTAGCTGGGATTACAGGCACCTGCCACCATGCCTGGCTAATTTTTACATTTTTAGTAGAGACGGGGTTTCACCACGTTGGCCAGGCTGGTCTCGAACTCCTGACCTCATGATCCACCCACCTAGGCCTCCAAAGTGCTGGGATTACGGGCATGCACCACCACGCCCAGCCGAAAGGAAGCTTTCTGGCTATGGTTTAGAACTGGGATCTCTGATCAGCAGGTTGGCATTTAACTGAAAGCTCTTCATAAATCTTTTTCTCTGTGGTCTAGGAGTTCTAAGACCTACATCTAATAGTTGCCATTATGATTGGATTTGACTTGCTTTGTAAATTAGAGTTAGTCTCCCAGGAATGTATTTTTAATAACACTGACTTGTCTCATCCCATTTCCATATGTGTGTGTGTGTGTGTGTGTGTGTGTGTGTGTGTATATTTTTTTGAGATGGAGTTTCGCTCTTGTTGCCCAGGCTGGAG
>NW_012116722.1:957984-959081 GCF_000951035.1 Colobus angolensis palliatus
TGTATTTAGTAGAGACAGGGTTTCACCATGTTGGCCAGGCTGGTCTCAAACTCCTGACCTTAGGCGATCCACCTACCTCGGCCTCCCAGAGTGCTGGAATTACAGGCGCGAGCCAACATGCCCGGGCATGTATGTGTGTATGTATGTGTGTATCTATCTATCCATCCATCCATCCATCTATTTGTTTTTGAGATGGTGTCTCACTCTGTCACCCAGGCTGGAGTGCAGTGGCATGATCTCAGCTCACTGCAACCTCCGCCCCCGGGGTTTAAGTGATTCTCCTGCCTCAGCCTCCCGAGTAGCTGGGACTTCAGGCATGAGCCACCATGCCTAGCTAATTCCTTTGGTACTTTTTAGTAGAGATGGGGTTTCTCCATGTTGACCAGGCTGGTCTCGAATTCCTGACCTCAAGTGATCTACCTACCTTGGCCTCCCAAACTTCTGGGATTACAGGTGGGTGACAGAGTCAGACTCCATCTCAAAAAAAAAAAAAAAAAAAGGCCCAGGGGGCATAAGAAAGAAGGACAGATAAGAATTCCCTGCTCTCAGGGAGCTTATATTGTGATGGGGAGAGACAGGAAGTTAATGCATTAATAACTAGTGATGATAAATATTCATTAAAATGAGTTTTGAGTGAAATTATGAGTGTATCAGCATGCTACTTTTTTTTTCTTTTCTTTTCTTTTTTTTTTTTTTTTTTGAGACAGAGTCTTTCTCTGTTGCCCAGGCTGGAGTGCAGTGGCACAATCTCAGCTCACTTTAGCCTCTGCCTCTTGGGTTCAAGTGATTCTCCTGCCTCAGTCTGAGTAGCTGGGATTACAGGTGCGCACCACCAGGCCGGTTTAATTTTTGTATTTTTAGTAGAGATGGGGTTTCACCATGTTGGCCAGGCTGTTCTCATACTCCTGACCTCAGGTGATCTGCCTGCCTCGGCCTCCCAGGGTGCTGGGACTACAGGCATGAGCCACCGCGCCTGGCCAGTATGCTACTTTTTCTTTGAAAGAAAAGTACATGAATCAGATGCTAAGTTGCTGAATTAAGTTTTCAGATCAAATTGGAATTAATCTACCCTCTATAAATTTTTATTTTTTTATTTT
>NW_012116722.1:959401-980780 GCF_000951035.1 Colobus angolensis palliatus
CGATTTTTTTTTTTTTTTAATTTTTATTTATTTATTTATTTTGAGACAGATTATCACTCTGTCGCCCAGGCTGGAGTGCAGTGGTGCAATCTCGGCTTATTGCAACTTCCGCCTCTCATTCCTCAGCCTCCTGAGTAGCTGGGATTATAGGTGCCTGCCACCACGTGGGGCTAATTTTTGTATTTTTAGTAGAGGCGAGGTTTCATTGTGTTGGCCAGGATGGTCTGGAACTCCTGGCTTCAACGGATCTGCCTGCCTCACCTCCCAAAGTGCTGAGATTACAGGCGTGAGCCACAGTACCTGGCCCTATTCTCTATAATTTAAATCCTGTGTTAAGGCTGGGCACGGTGGCTCACGCCTGTTATCACAGCACTTTGGGAGGCCAAGGAGGGCGGATCACCTGAGGTCAGGAGCTTGAGTCCAGCCTGGCCAACATGGTGAAACCCCGTCTCTACTAAAAATACAAAAATTAGCTGGGTGTGGTAGCAGGTACCTGTAATCCCAACTGCTCAGGAGACTGAGGCCAGAGAATCGCTTGAACCCAGAAGGCTGAGGTAGCAGTGAGCTGAGATTGCTCCATTGCACTGCAGCCTGGGTGACAGAGCAGCACTCCGTTTCAAAAATAACTGCATGCATGCATACATACATACGTACATACATACATCCTGGGTTGGGTTCTCAGACACAGAACAGAGACCTTAGGTCTGGCTGATCTTGTTTCTGTTAGGCTTTAGGCTTATCCCTCTGGTGGCTTTTATCCTAGATTTCTTCATTTGTTACATGAGGGAGTTGGACTGAATCTGTGGTTTCAAATTCTGCTCTTAAAAGCTCCGAGAAACACTTTGGAATCAAGATAGAAGAATTGGTGAGACCCTAGGATGCCCATTCAGCCTCAGCCAGGGCAGGTCTGCTGTTGTCTGCTGTTTGGGATTCCACTGCACTCCAGAAAGGATTCTACTGTTGACAACAATTTGGATGCCACTGTATTGTGTTTGTTGTTGTTTTGAAGCAGAGTCTCGCTCTGTCACCCAGGCTGCAGTGCAGTGGCGCAATCTCGGCTCACTGCAACCTCCGCCTGCCAGGTTCAAGTGATTGTCCTGCCGCAGGCTCTCCAGTAGCTGGGACTACAAGTGCCCACCACCATTCCTGGCTAATTTTTGTGTTTTTAGTATAGATGGGGTTTTGCCATCCACCACCACTCCCGGCTAATTTTTTTTATTTTTAGTAGAGATAGGGTTTTGCCATGTTGAACAGGCTAGTCTCAAACTCTTGGCCTCAAATGATCCACCCGCCTCAGCCTCCCAAACTGCTGGGATTATAGATGTGAGCCACTGTGCCTGGCCCGCCACTATATTGTTAATAGGAAGCTACCATATTGTTTGTGGGACGATGCCGTAAGTAAAATTTTTAAAAACTGATAAACAGAGAAACGTACAAAACAGAATAGCTGATGAAGTGAATACGTAAAAATGTGTAAATTAATGAGTAAAATACCCAGAAGAAAAATAGAGTGTATGAAATGGCAACTCCCAGAAGAAAAAGTGTAAATGGCAAAAAAAAAAAAAAAAAAAATGCTTGAGCTGTTAGGTAATCAGAGAAATGCCAATCAAAGCAGTGGGATTTTTTTTTTTTTTTTTTAATCTTTACCATCCAGTTTAGACAATGTTAGGATTAAGGTTAGGCTTAGGTAAAAACTTAAGAATGATGGAATCAAGCAGGATAGAGTTTGGGTCTTTGCATACTGTCAGTGAGAGTGAGGCATGCCACAGGTGTTTTGTCATCTGTTAAAATTGTACATATTCTTTGACTCAGAAATTGCACTTCTAGAATTGTGTTCTGAAGAAATACTTGCATCTGAACACATATTCACTCCAGAAGTGTTTGAAATGGGGACAAATGAAAACTAAACATTTATCAAAAGAATGAATGAATAAAATATGTAAATCCACATTACAGAATACTCTATGGCAGTTTTGAAGAAGGAAGTGCATTTTTTTATATGGATGTAATGATCTCTAAAATATCTCTCCCTAATCAGCCACAAATGTAAAAAAAGAAAAGTAATAAAACATATCACTAAGGAAAGAGCAGCACAGTATAGCATAAGTACACTATGTAGCCATTAACTCAAGTGATGATTTTTTTTCTATATGAATGTAACAGTAGATAAATGCTGTGTCCAAAAGATTGACATGAAAACCAGAAAACAGCAATTATCTTGGGAAAAGAGAGTAGAATTAGAGAGGAGATTAAGCATTATCTGTGTAGTTTGTTTTTGTTTTTTGTTTTTTTTTTTGTATGTAGTTTTTGAGTTTTTTTTTTTTTTTTTAATTTCTCTTTTTTCCTAGGCTGGAGTGCAGTGACTCACTGCAGCCTCTGCCTCCTAGGTTCAGGTGATTCTCCTGCCTCGGCCTCCCAAGTAGCTGGGATTACAGGCACCCACCACCACATCCGGCTAATTTTGTAATTTTACTAGAGACAGGGTTTTACCATGTTGGCCAGGCTGGTCTGTAACTCCTGACCTCAGGTCATCCGCCTGTGTTGGCCTCCCAAAGTGCTGGGGTTACAGGCATGAGCCACCGTGCCTAGCCATTATCTATATAGTTTCATTAACACACTGAAAAAACAGATCAGTGCATATCTTCCGCAGTTAACAATGCATTTGTTGAAAGCATGTTGCTGCATTGGGTGAACTCTCAGGCTGGTAGTGACTCCAAGCTTTGGCTGAGTTTTCTAGTGCCAAGTTGTTTATGTGCCTCCCCTGGATCCCTTCCTTCCCTGCCACTCCTCCTTCCTCCCAGCTTGCTGAGCTTGCTGCCCAGACTCCCTTCCTCTCTCCTCTCTGATGAGGTTCTGCCCACTGGAGAAATTCCTCTCTTTGCCCTTCCACCCTTCTGAGAACTGTGGGTTGGCAAAGGACCAGGAAACTCCCTGACAGAAACTGCTTTTGTGGAGGATGCTGAGATGCGTAGGCCCTCAGCCATGGCCCAGGTTGGAAATGAGGTCTTATGGGAGGACCCAATGACTATTACAGGTAGAGCCCAGAGGCACTTCTGCATCAGGTAGATTCTGCATTTGTCTCTCTCTCTCTCTCTCTTTTTTTTTTTTTTTTTTTTGAGACTGAGTCTTACTCTGTCGCCCAGGGTGGAATGCAGTGGCATGATCTCGACTCACTGCAACCTCTGCCTCCCGGGTTCAAGCAATTCTCGTGCCTCAGCCTCCTGAGTAGCTGGGATTACAGGCACCCTCTACCACACCCAGCTAATTTTTTGTATTTTTAGTAGAGACGGGGTTTCACCACGTTGGCCAGGCTGGTCCTGACCTCAGGTGATTCGCCCGCCTCAGCCTCCCGAAGTGCTGGAATTGCAGGCATGATCCACCATGCCCGGCCTCTGTACTGATCTCTTGAATGCCGCCTGGGTGCAAGAACCAGTGCCAGGCTGTGCCATGTGCATACTTGGACTGGCCTATTCCTTCTGTGCTTGATTCCTTGGTGTTTGCTGTGGGCCGGGCTCATTCTTACCGTCAATTTCTGTGTATTGACCACTTCGATGAGTTCTGAAAATTCTACAATGTAGTGGATATTTTTAAGTACACGCTTGGTAGGCTCTAGGGGAAAAGCAGATTTTACACACACACAAAATCGATATGTAGTGTGAATGGAGAGGCAGTGACAGAGGGGGAATTTTGTTAGGAAAGTGACTCTTGCTTCAGAAATGCCTGGAGCACTTTCGGCATCCTGGGACGCCCTCTCTGGAAGGACTTCAGGTGTCAGTGGAGAGACCACATTCGGAGCGAGAGTGGTGTGCACTTTCATCCACAGGCTTGATTTCGTTTCATTTTGCTTTTTGAGATGGAGAGAGCAGTATTGAGGATGGAGGAGGGCTAGGAGGGTGGCAGCTTTTCCAACAGGAACCATTTTTACGGCAGAGAAGTGCCATTCCTGAGATCTGCAGAGTCTGCTTCCCTCCTCTCACTGTCCTGATTATCAATTGTCCGTTGTTCTGTTGGAACAATGGGGGTAATTTTTCCACAGGAATCTGACAAAATTTTGCATAGCTGTACTGAGAACTGCCAGTTGGGGGGACAGTGTCAAGAATGACACATGCCCAAATGCTGATGGTTGCCTGTGCATGCACTGTGTCTCAAAACTGTCCTACGCTTTGCTTTCAGTCATCAGTTTTATGTGTGTGTGGGGGGGGGAACCACACTTTTTCTAAAGGAAAAATAAAATGGATTGGTTTATGGGAGGGACAGTCACACATAGCTTTGAAAGGCTGCTTAGTTGAAGAGTGGCAAGAGTCAGGGAGGGAGTGGGAGTTGTTCAGCATTGTTAACTTCCAACACACAGTGGGCATTTGGGCGTTATCAAAGGGATACAACCCTATTTTTCAAGCCTGAGTTCCACGGGTGCAGCTGTTTTGGGCCATTTACAGCAGTGGAATTTGAATGGCACAGATAGTACCCATAGAAGCTTTGCCTGCCGTCTGCCCTCCCGTCTGCCCTTCCTTCCTTCCTTCCTTCCTTGTTTCCTTTTTCCTTTTCTCTTCTTTCACTATTCACTTCTCTCTCCTCCTTCCTTTCCTTCCCTTCTTTCCCTCCCTCTGTTGCCCAGGCCGGAGTATAGTGCAATGATCTCAGCTCACTGCAACTTCCGCCTACTGACTTCAAGTAATTCTCCTGCCTCAGCCTCCTGAGTAGCTGGGATTACAGGCAGCCACCATGCTTGGCTTAATTTTTGTATTTGTAGTAGAGATGGGGTTTCACCATATTGGCCAGGCTAGTCTCAAACCCTTGACCTCAGGTCATCTGCCTGCCTCGGCCTCCCAAAGTGCTGGGATTACAGGTGTGAGCCACTGCACCTGGCCCCATGGAAGCTTTTCTAAAAAGAAAAGGGGATTGGATTGGTCGGGGCTGTATACTCGATTTGTGAGGCAGTGGTGTCTTTGTAGGCTTAGCTGTTAATTAGGTGGTTTATACTCTACAAGGCATGTGAAATTATTTGAGGGAGAGAGGAGAATGTGCTTTTCTAACCCTTACTATGTCTTAAACACAGAGGGTAATCAATAACCAACTATTGAGGATGTAGTTTTTCTTAACACTAAATCCTTCCCTGAGAGAAGTTCGTAAGCTTGACTGATTTTAACTGCCTGTGAGTTGGAAATCTTCATGATAAATGCTGTGAGGGATAGGAAGTCAGTCTGGGATGATACAGGGCATGGGATCTCACCATCGGGAGAATGGTCCTGTTCGATAATGGAAAAACGCATGTTGGATGGAATGGAAATGTTCCCAGTCAAGATACCCTCATGCCCAGAGCCAGGAAAAACTTCAGACCAACCTCTGTCAGCGTCAGTTTCTCCTTCCTCAGTTTCTCGACACTCCTCCTTGAGCCCCCTCCCCTATCATGTACATTTTTTGGGTTGTTCTATTGTTTGTCTTTGAAAAGATTGATTTATACATTTGTACAGAAAATCCCAGAGCCTTTTCCTCTTAATGCTATAAAGTTGCCATTTAATGAGGCGTTTGGAAGGCCACCCAGCCACTTGAAATCTGAAGTGTCACGCTGAGGGATTGTTACCAAGAAGTATTTACATTGGAGCCGTGGTTTTAGCTCTCTGTTGGCAATTGATTAATTTAGTGCGAGAGCCAGTAAATCCTTGGACAGATGAGGAACAGATTGGAGGGGAGGAGCTTCTGTTTCGGCCTTTTCTTTTGGAATGCTTTTAACACTTGGCCGGGGGAGGACTGTGTCCTTTTGTTTTGTTAAATAGTTCAAGTTGGCCATTTTCTGGTGCTCTTCAGAAAGGCCTGTCAGGCCAACGGGGGGGAAGTGATTGGTTGTCCTGGACCCTGGCTTTGCACAGACCCCACACTCCTGTTGAGAAAATGTTTGAAATGCATTCTCTTAAAAGTAGGACTGTGTAAATAATAGATTCGGTCTGAAAGGGCCATCTGAGTATAAAGGCAGTGGGAGCCATGGGGGAAAAGCCCTTTACTCACCAACACTTGGTTTAAGTGTCGGGAAGAAAAATGGTGCCACTTTGCTTCTAGAATTTGGAAGAGGGCCTGGTGATGGCCTTACTGTGTCCGGGTAAGGGACTGCTCTTCTTGGAGGCATTAAGACACACCGGGGCCTGGTGCAGTGGCTCATGCTTGTAATCCCAACACTTTGGGAGGCCGAGGTGGGCAGATCTTTTGAGGTCAGGAGTTCGAGACCAACTTGGCCAACATGGTGAAACCCCGTCTCTACTAAATATACAAAAATTAGCCGGGTGTGGTAGTGCACACCTTGTAATCTCAGCTACTCGGGAGATTGAGGCAGGAGAATCGCTTGAACCCAGGAGGCAGAAGTTGCAGTGAACCCAGATCATGTCACTGTAGTCCAGCCTGAGCGACTGAGCGAGACACTGTCCCCCTCCAAAAACAAAAGCAACCCCCGCCCCAAACAAAAAACACATAAGAAGCATTGCCCTCCTGAGCATTGACAAGTCTGGGGTGGTTTTTTTTGTGATTTTTTTGTGGAGAGAAATCCAAGAGAAGCTGTGGAGCAGCGCTGTCCAATAGACCTTAGTGGGTGATGGCAGTGTTCTTTCTGTGAGGTGGCCAATACGGCAGCCGCTAGCCACGTGCGAAATGTGACGCGCATGACCCAAGAATTGAATGTTTCATTTTAATTAGGTTTAAATAGCAGCATGTGGCGAGTGTGTATGGTATGGGACAGTGCCGTTCTCTGGGGGCTTTTTAATACTTCTGCAGAATAACTCTGTTAACCCCCTTTGATTTTTACAGCTTGCTCACAAGGGACAGAGGTTTAGTAGAGGGTCAGTTCCCGGTAGGGAAAAATGAAGAAACCAAATGAATGGCTCAGATCGTGGACTAATAAAAACAGCCGAGCCGGGACAAGAGCCAGGGCCCCTTCTTCCCTGATTCCCACCCCTTCCAGCCCCTCAGAACCCAGCTTTAGATGTTAATTACTAGTACTACTTAGCAGGGGACCCCAACCACAAAGGGAAGGCTGGCTTCACATCTGGAATCTTGGCTGTGGGCTGTGTATTTAATCTTATCCTTTTAAATCAAACGGGCTTAATGAGCGGCGAGAGTTGGGAAGTCCCTGTGGGCCCCTAAATCCAAAGAGGAGTTTCTCTGGAACCAGAGGAAACAGGCCAGACAGGTGGAGTAACAGTAACTCCCCTTCCTCTTGGCCGCCTTTGCATGGCCCTGTCTGTGGCGATTAGAAGCAGAGAAGGACCTGTGGAGACTTGTGGTCCTAGTCTCCTATCCTTAATATGCTGTAAAACGGCCAGACCCCAGGACAAATGGCATCCACTTGGATAATTCCGATGCTGTCCGTGCATCTGGCAACTGTAGTAACACGCCCCTTGCTGCACCATATCAACCAGAACCCTGAGCTGAGTGCCTTAATTGGCTCCAGCTCCATCCTCACCTTCTCTCATTCTTGCGGCTCCCTCTCATCCTGGAGGACTGTAAGCAAAGCTCAGGGGTTTTTCCAGTTATTTTTTCTTTGGAGACGGAGTCTCGCTCTGTGGCCCAGGCTGGAGTGCAATGGTGCGATCTTGGCTCACTGCCATCTCAGCCTCCTGGATTCAAGTGATTCTCCTGCCTCAGCCTCCCTTATTGCTGGGATTACAGGCATGTGCTAACATGCCCGGCTACTTTTGTATTTTTAGTCGAGACGGGGTTTTTCCATGTTGGTCAAGCTGGTCTTGAACTCCTGATCTCAGGTGATCCACCTACCTCTGCCTCCGAGAGTGCTGGGATTACAGGCGTGAGCCACCGCGCCTGGCCAGTTTTTCCATTTCTAAGGGCACTGGAGAGGTGGTGGCTTTGTGGGCAGGGTACTGAGCCACTGAGGCAGGGAGGTCCAGGTTGGAACGGTGAACACTCACCAACACTGTCAATCCCAGCAGAGCTTTCCCCACTGCTCCCAATACATTCTAGCCATTGCCAGCCTCTCCCTGTGCCCAGACCATGCCAGTGTACTCAGTGGAGCCACGGAGAGGCAAGACTGATACTGTTATCAAAGGGTTAATGAGATAATTAGGAAATCTGCTAATCTGCTGTGACAAATCCAAGCTACCTACCTACTGGTCATGCCTCTTTTTTTTTTTTTTTTTTTATATTGACAAGGTCTCACTTTGTTGCCCAGACTGGACTGTAGTAGTATGATCACAGCTCACTGCAGCTTCAACCTTCCAGGCTCTGACAGTCCTTCCGTCTCAGCCTCCTGAGTAGCTGTGACCACAGGTGTGCACCACCATGCCTGGCTAATTTTTTTTTATTTTTTGTAGAGATGTCTCGTTATGTTGCCCAGGCTGGCCTTGAACTCCTGGGGCTCAAGCATTTCTCCCACTCGGCCTCCCAGAGTGCTGGGATTACAGGCATGAGACACTGTGCCTGGCCCCAAACTCTTAACAAAACTAATTTCTGGGATTACCTTCTCCTCAGGGTCTATCTACCCATCTCCCTAATGTACCTAGTGCTCTGCTGACCAGCAAATAACCACAGCAGGTCATGGGAGGGACATGCTCTTAAAAACAAGACTCATAAACCAAGAGCAAGATTTATTTACTGTTTACTGATAGGGTGATCATAAGATTTATTGTATACACAGGGCACTTCTGAGAGTGAAAGAGAGCACTGATAATTAGACTGGGATAACCAGTTTAAACCAGGATGATCCAAGAACAATAGGGCAGGTAGGGCATCTACTGTGTGCCAGGCTATGCCTGAGTTTGGGGTACATAGGTGTAGTGGACCTAGACCACAGCTCACTGCAGCCTCGACATCCTGGACTCAAGTGATCCTCCCACCTCATCCTCCCGAGTAGCTAGGTCCACAGGTGTGCACCACCACACCTGGCTAATTTTTTTGTAATTTTTTTGTAGAGAGAAGGGGGTCTCACTATGTTGCTAAGGCTGGTTTTGAACTTCTGGGCTCCAGCAGTCCTCCTGCCTCAGCCTCCCAGTGCTGGGATTGCAGGTGTGTGCCATGGTGCCCAGCTGGACCTAGTATCTTAAGGAGCTCACAGCCTGATGGTGGAGACAGGTGTGCAGACCCAGGCAGTGCTACAGCGTGGGTGCTGAAACTGGTGTGAACCAAGTGTGGTGTGGGAGAAGCAACGGAGAGGGCAAGGGAGGGTTTTTCTAGAGGGAAGCAGATAAAAACTAAGCTTTTCTTTTTCCTGTCTTGGCTTATTTCTCCAAGAAAGAATATTTTTTTAGATAGTCTTGAAACTATTAAACTTGTATCCACTGACCAGGACCTTTCGCCTTTACCCTTGTGAGGGTTGTTTGTGTAGGCTTTGGCAGAGTCATGTCTTGGCAAAGACCATAGATAGCAGCAGTCCTTGAGACCATGCTGTCCCCCACATTACTGCTTAGCCCGCCATTGATCGTGGTTTGCATTAAAACACAAAAACCTGGCTGGGTGCAGTGGCTCATGCCTGTAATCTCAGCACTTTGGGAGGCCAAAGTGGGCGGATTGCTTGACCCCAGGAGTTCAAGACCAGCCTGGGCAACATGGTGAAACCCCGTCTCTACAAAGAACAAAAATTAGCCACACGTGGAGGTGCACACTTGTAGTCCCAGCTACTCAGGAGGGCTGAGGCACGAGAATCACATGAACCTGGGAGGCGGAGGTTACAGTGAGCTGAGATCACTGATCATTGCACTCCAGCCTGGGTGACACAGCGAGACTTTGTCTCAAAACAGACAGAAAACTTAATAGGTGGCTAATAAATTTCCATGAGTATAACGAGATTTTCCAGTGGAATAAATGTAGTGATCAGCTATGTCTAAGTCTGTCTTAAAGTATAAATCACCTTGTGTAGGCTCTTATTCTATTTTTCTTATACTGAGGACTGTTTAATTTCTCAGCAGGAATTGTGTGTGTATGTGTCCGTGTGCTAGTTACTAAAAATTTCAGACTAGGTAGAAAAAAATTGGCTTAGGCATTTGTTAGCATGAAGTTGTACAGAAATTCCTGGGTTTAGTCTGATAATCAGCACTTAATTAATTAATTAATTTTGAGATGGAGTTTTGCTCTTGTCGCCAGGCTGGAGTGCAATGGTATAATCTTGGCTCACTGTAACCTCCGCCTCCCAGGTTCAAGCGATTCTCCTGCTTCACCCTCCCGAGTAGCTGGGATTATAGGCATGCGCCACCATGCCTGGCTTATTTATTTATTTATTTTTCGGTATTTTTAGTAGAGACAGGCTTTTGCCATGTTGGCCACGCTAGTCTTGAACTCCTGACCACAGGTGATCCACTCACCTTAGCCTCCCAAAGCGGTGGGGTTACAGGCGTGAGCCACCACACTCAGCCAGGACGTTGCATTTTAAGGGTGCTCTGTGTGAGTGGAATTTGCACTGCAGTTTTGACTAAAATAAATTTAGTCTTCATTCAGCCTTTCATTCCCCTAAGCTCTGGCCACAGCTGCAGCTGCATCTGGCCTACTCTTGAATGGACTGGAAGCCTGGCATGGTGGGGTGTAGGATTTCAACAGTGGTCTCAGTCCAGATTTTCCTGCTGTGGGATGAGTGACATCAAGGAGATAGGGCTGTTCTTGATGTTTTTTCCCTTCCCAGCTTTTATGTATTGCACTAATAAGATCAGAATTATTTAAAAAAAAGTTTAAAAGGAAAATTCTCCTCAGTCCCACCACTCAGTACATACCAAGTATATTTTGCTTTTCCAAGCTTCCAGACCCCTGTCTGCATGGACACTTATAATAACACGGTTATAATTAGGGTGTGTCCTGACTTCATTTTATTCTGGTTTTTCTATAGTCTAAAATTAAGTTTGGCGTGAGCTGGTGTGACCTGAAGGGTTGAAAGATAATGTCATAAGTATGGCTGTACCCTCAGCCCAATGTTGCATGAGGGAAATGCCCCAGAAGGGGAATCAAAGGGTTGCTCAAGTGCTAGACAGTTATTCTGGAGTTCATTACCTCATTTTCTCAATCTTGTCCCAGTCTCCTCCCTCCCTTCCTTCTTCCCTCCTTCCCTCCTTCCTTCCCTCCCTCCCTCCTTCCTTCCCTTTTCTTCCCTTCTTTCCCTTCCTTCCTTCCTTCCTTCCTTCCTTCCTCCCTCCCTCCCTCTCTCCTTCCCTCTCTTTCTCTTTTTCTCTCTTTCCTTCCTTCTTTCCTTCTTTCCTTTTTTCTTTGATGGGGTCTCACCCTGTCACCCAGGCTGGAGTGCAATAGCATGATTTCGGCTCACTGCAACCTCCGCCTTCCGGGTTCAACTGATTCTCCTGACTCAGTCTCCTGAGTAGCTGGGATTACAGGCACCTGCCACCATGCCCACCTAATTTTTGTATTTTTAGTAGAGACGGGATTTCACCATGTTGGCCAGGCTGGTCTCAAACTCCTGACCTCGTAATCTGCCCTCCTCGGCCTCCCAAAGTGCTAGGATTACAGGTGTGCACCACTACGCCCAGCCGCCCTTTCTTTCTTTTGCCAAGTGCAATGGACTGAATGTTTCTGTCTCCCTAAAATCCATTTGTTGAAATCCTAACCCTGAAAGTTGAGAGGGTATCAGGAAGTGGGGCTTTTGGGAAGCACTTAGGTTGGAGGGTAGAGCTCTCATGAATGGGATGAGTGCCATTATGAACGAGGCCTGAGAAAGACTCCTAATCCCCTCTGCCGTGTGAGGACACAGCCGGAAGACCACCGTCTATGAATGGCCTCTCACCAGGTACTGCCAGTACCTTGGTGTTGGCCTTCCTGGCCCCAGAACTGTAAGATATACATTTCTACTGTTCACAAGCTACCCAGTCTATGATATTTTGTGATAGCAGCCCAGATGGAAGAAGATACCAAGATACTTTTAGCTCACTGACATGTCTTCTGTTGGGATTTGTCAGAAAGAGGATCTTCTCATTTGGCTGAGCCGATAGAGTGACTTTAAATTCTGTCCAGAGCCTTACATGAACATATTGTAAATCCCCTTCCTCGTTTTTTCACTGAGCCACAAAATACACATACTTCCCTCACGAAGGCACCTCTACCTTTTCCTTCCTCACTCTGTCTGCTCCCACCCCTTTCAAAAGACGGTGTTGTTATGTTGATCCCTGAACAGCGAAGCCTTTTCCCCACCCTGCCTCTGTCCTTTCTTCATGGCTGTGGTAGGTGCCATGTTCCAGCCTCTGTCGGGTAACTGGCTTTAATAAGCTCCAGCGATGTGCCAGGGCTTTTTCATACATTCTCACCGTAACCCCCCTGCGCAGCCGCACTGCGATAGCGATTTGTTCCGCTTTGCTCCTGTGGAGGCTGCAGGTTGGAATTTAAGAATTGTGCACAAGGACACAGACTCAGGCACAGCAGGATCCAGAGCTAGCAGACTTCAGATTCTGATATTCTCCATTGGACCATGCTTACACATGACCCCCTCTGACACCTCCCAGGTACTGTGACAGAAAGGTAAAAAATAAATAGGCTACTCTAGACATATACCCATGAGGTGGGGTAGAGACTTGAGAGTCCACGTCAGCTGGTTTCTTGGAGGTAACTGCTGGCAGAGTTAGCTCATCTTAAATGACTTCATTGTCTCATCAGATTCCTGTTTGAAACTCCCGTGTGTGTGTGTGTGTGTGTGTGTGTGTGTGAAATATCCACCTACCTAGGGTCACAGTTCAGTGCTTAGGTCTTGGGCTCACCCACCTCAGCAGTGTTTTAAACCTTGGACTTTACCCGACTCCTTTCCCCAGATAGAATTCATCTGCTCAGAAAAAGTTTAGTGAAATGCTGCTACGTGCCAAGCCCTGTGCCAAGGGCTGGATATTAAATCCAGGGGGACTGTTAAACAGATTAAAGTTCTGTTTCTCGAACAAGGGTTTCTGAGTCTTTAGAGATGCATATGATTTTTTAAATTGTGTTTGTTAGAGTAATCTTACTTTACTGGCTAAGTGCAGTGGCTCATGGCTGTAATCACAGCACTTCCAGAGGCCAAGGTGGGCATATCGCTTGAGCTCAGGAGTTTGAGACCAGCTCTGGCAGCATAACGAGACCCGGTCTCTACAAAAAATTTAAAAATTAGCCAGGCATGGTGGCATGCACCTGTGGTTCCAGCTACTTGGGAGGCTGAGGTGGGAGGATTGCTTGAGCCTGGGAGGTGAAGGCTGCAGTGAGCCATGATTGTGCCATTGCACTCCAGCCAAGGTGACAGAGACCCTGTCTTCAAAACCAGTTACAAAGAAGACTTCTTTTATAGCAGTACTTTACAGCTGAAACAACAATAAAATCATTTTATTTTCTTAAATGTTACTCAAATGAGATCTCTGGATGCAGGGTGGGGATCTGGTGAGTTTTTTCTTTTTGTTTTTTTCTTTAAAACGGGTCTATACATCACTTACGTGAAAAATACAAGGTTAAACTATTTTTTTTCCTGCTGCAGAAACATATTTATATTTAAAAATACTTTTTGAATTAGCACCTAAATCAATGAACTAACTCAAACCTTGAAATTTAGGGCACCAGGACTGTGTCAGGCTGATGCGGAAGAGATTCCTGGGAAAGTAAACCTCGAGTATCTCTTACCACAGTGTGAAAATTGTGTTCCTGCTCCTAGAGTCTGTGGACAGCCTGAACTGGTTTTCATCTTCTCTGTGGAACTTTCCTAGCCAGCCAGTATGATCCCTTTGTCCTCTCAGCCCTCAGAGTGTTGTACACACACCTCTGTTATTCCCTGTGTTGTCTGATGTTCAAATATAAGTCGCCAGTGATGTGTTCTGAAGAATCGCTGGCTGGAGTTGCCCTTGAGATCCCAATTGTCACTGGCGTTGAATCTCTGTGTTCCCCCGGCATCACTGAGTGCCTCCTATTGATGTGAAAATGTTCTCTTTTTCTGGGGATGGGGCAGAAAAGGAAGCAGCATGCAGAAAGTTTTCAACAACCAACAAATTGGTCTAGTTAAGTACAGAAGAGACGCATATGAAACATGAAACATGCAGATGATATAAGGTCTCATTTTGCTTGACTGTTGGCTTTTTTTTTTTTTTTTTTTTGAGGTGGAGTCTTGCTCTGTTGCCCAGCCTGGAGTGCAGTGACGAAATCTCAGCTCACTGCAACCTCTACCTCCAAGGTTCAAGCGATTCTCCTGCCTCAGGCTCCTGAGTAGCTGGGATTACAGGTGCCTGCCACCACATCTGGCTAATTTTTTTGTATTTTTATTTTTCGGCAGGGTTTCACCATGTTGGCCAGGCTGGTCTCAAAACTCCTGACTTCAGGTGATCTGCCCACCTCAGCCTCCCAAAGTGCTGGGGTTATAGGCCTGAGCCACCGCACCGGACCAATTTTGTGTATCTTTTCTCTCCACCTCTAGAGGGTGGACACTCGTCATCATTTGTATCCTCCCTGGAGCCAACTATATTACAGGCATTTTGTTTAGTGATGAACTCATATGAATTACACCAAAAGTACAGAGTATGGTAGGATCCAGAGCTGGCTGGCTTCAAATTCGTTAGACCATTCTTGCCTCTGTAGGATTATCTGCTTCTATCAGTTTATCAGGTAACTGCACATAATAAATGGCCAATGATAAAAGTGGATATACGGCTGTAAAGCTAGGCTCCAGGACAGTAGTAAGGAGCACTGGGAAATTAGGCTCCTCCAGCCAGTTGCCAGGGAGGGACAAAGGACAAGAGATGGCTTAAATAAAATGCTGACATGCCCAGGGCACTCCTGTTGAAGCTGTTGAGTGAAGGTGAGTGCTTCAGGGGTTTGGTGCAGAGAGCTTTTCTGAGAGCTGCTCTACTGCCTTTTCCTTTGAAGGCAGCTTCCCAGCTTCCACCCTTGATTATCTGTGAGCTCCGAACTTGGCTGTCCTTAGAGGCGCAGTACCACTGGTGTGCATTGTTTGGTGTGAACTGTGCTCCCCTGTCACATGGCAAAGTGATGCTTGCACACAGTGTGTGGATGCTGAGAGCTTCCTGAGCCAACCCTTTTCCAGCCAAACCTTTCCTAGCTCTGGGGGAAGTTTCCTTCAAATGTGTGGGAACTCACTAGACAGGTCATCCAGGATGGCTTTGGGGGGGGATCTGTCTTAAGGATAGATGGAGCCTCTCTTCTTCGTTTTTTTTTTTTTTTTTTTTTTTGAGACAGAGTCTCTCTCTGTTGCCCAGGCTGGAGTGTAGTGGCGAGATCTCAGCTCGCTGCAAGCTCCATCTGCAGGTTCACGCCATTCTTTTGCCTCAGGCTCCCTAGTAGCTGGGACTACAGGCACCTGCCATGACACCCGGCTAATTTTTTTGTATTTTTCATAGAGATGGGGTTTCACTGTGTTAGCCAGGATGGTCTCGATCTCCTGACATTGTGATCTGCTCGCCTCAGCCTCCTGAAGTGCTAGGATTACAGGCGTGAACCACTGCGCCTGGCCTCTTTGTTTTGAGATGGAGTTTTGCTCTGCCACCCAGGCTGCAGTGCAGTGGCACGATCCTGGCTCACGGCAACGTCCGCCTCCCGGGTTCAAGTGATTCTCCTGCCTCAGCCTCCCGAGTAGCTGGGATTACAGGCATGTGTTACCATGCCCAGCTAGTTTTTTTTGTATTTTTAGTAGAGACAGGGTTTCACCATGTTGAGCAGGCTGGTCTCAAACTCCTGACCTCAAGTGATCGGCCCACCTCGGCCTCCCAGAGTGCTGGGATTACAGGCATGAGCCACCACGCCCGGCTGGAGCCTCTCTTTTCACAAGGGAAAGCTCTGGACTTCTAGCATTGTCCTGGAAGGTGAGCTTCCTGCTGACGGTACAGTCTCAGGATTGGCACCTCCTGTCTTCTGTGATTTGGCTTCAAGGATGTGGTGTCCCATCCCAGTTCTACCATGTGTGCTGGCTGTGTAGCCTTGGATGAGTTATTTATTTTCACTGAACGTGTTTACTATGGTCAAATGTTTATGTACCCCCTAATTCATGTGTTGAAATACCACCACTACAAGGTGGTGGTATTGGGAAGTGGGGCCTTTTGGGAGGCGATAAGGTCATCAAAGTAGAACCCCCACAAATGGGATTAGTGCCCTCATAAGAGGCCCAAGAGAGCTCATTTGCCCCTTCTACTATGTAAGAACACGGTTAGAAGCCACCAGCTGTGAACTGGAAAGTGACTGTCGACACTGAACCTGCCAGGGCCTTGATCTTGGACTTGCCAGCCTCCAGAACTGTGAGAGAGAAATTTCTGTTATTTATAAGCCACCAGATTATAGTGTTACGGCAGCTTGAACAGACTAAGGTGGTGGTTTTCTGTCGATTGAGAAGAGTAACACTCAGATTTGTTGCCAGACTAGAATGGAAGAATGCATATAGAGCCACTGACATAATGCCTGGCAGGTAGCACACAGCAAATGACGTCGTGAACAGCGTCACCAGGCTTTTGAGAATGGCAGAGGGCGAGCACTGGGGTGGATGGGGGTGTATCCTCACATGTATCCCCTCTGGTTCCTTCTCTCAGTTGGAGATTCCAGGGAGGTGTAGATAGCCCTGTGTAGCAGCTTTCCATAGTCCTGGGGTTGTGTCAGGTGGTCAGGAATTTGTACTTGTAATTTGCACTTGTAAATATATATGATCTTGGCCGAATCTGTTTACGGAGTTGCTGACTTTTACCCTTAGTATATAGAAAGCCATTTACATGTAGACCAAATTGTAAAGAGCTCACTGTTGATGGCTGATGAAAGTCAGCCAGCCTTCCTACCTGAAGGAGATAGGCGAGGGACTTCGGGCCTGGAACGAGGACCAGCTCCAGGCTGCCCGAGGCTAGGTTTTCTTAAGGGGAAGGGGTTATCTCAAAGGCTTCCGCAGGATCTGGCCAGTCCTTCCCACACTCTACTTGGGTCCTGTTGTTGAGCATCTGTCTGAGGAAGGAAGGCCCTGCGAGAGGCAACGAGCCTGGAGACCATAATTAGGTGATTTCTTGTAAAATGCTCTTCAGTTATTTCTTGGGAGGCTGAAGATAAAAAAAATATGCGAGCCTTCAGAAGTCCTGAAGCCATCTCTCGATTATCACCCCGAGGAACAGCTAGTTTTCCTTCCTTGAATTTTTGTTTATCTGTGTAATAGGCTGGCTTGTTAGTTGTTGCCAGGCCCCAAGGTTTGTGTGGGCGTGTGTGACGAAGAGGAAAACCCCATGAACAATGCTTAAAGGATTTTGCTGATTAATTTTCTACTAAAAGTGAGTTTCCTAAATCTTCCCAGACAAATACTTACTACTCATTAAAAAATGACTTAATTTTTCTGGTTTTCCCTGAACACTAGTGTGTTGCCAGTTTAGAAAAGGGGAAGGGGAGTTGGAGGCAAGAGCTGACCTTTCGAAGAACTTTCTATTATACTTGTCAAGCATTTTAAATACACATTTAGGCTAACGACTATAAAAACAGGTGACTTTGGCTGGGTGACGGTGACTCACGCCTGTAATCCCAGCACTTTGGGAGGCTGAGGAGGGCGGATCACTTAAGGTCAGGAGTTTGAGACCAGCCTGAACAACATGGTGAAACCTCGTCTATACTAAAAATAGAAAAATTAGCCAGCCATGGTGGCAAATGCCTATAATCCCACCTAACCAGGAGGCTGAGGCACAAGAATCGCTTAAACCTGGGAGGTGGAGGTTGCAGTGAGCCGAGATCATGCCACTGCACTCTATGGAGTCTCGCTCTGTCCCAAAAAAAAAAGGTGACTTGAAGTTAGCTTTTGTGAATCTTAATTTTTGTCTGTTTCAAATTGGAGAGTCAATACTTCCCCTTATTGAGATTACATTATTACACATTTCATGCATTTAAAGTTTACAATAAGTGGTTTTTAAGTAAATTGAAGCAGATCTGCAGACATCGCGCTATCTACTTTTAGAACATTTTAATCACCCCTAAAAGAAATCCTGAATCCGTTAACAGCCACTCCCCACTCTTCCCCACAAACTCCCCAGTCCCTGGCAACCACTCATCGATTTGCTATCTCTATAAATTTCCTTTTCTGGACACTTCATGTAAATGAAATCTGTGTGGTCTTTTGTGACTGGCTTCTTTCACTTAGGATATTTTCAGTGTTCATACACATGTGACATCTGTCACTGGAAATTCATTTCTTTTTATCACCAAATGGTAGTCCAGTGTTACATATTCACCAGGTGATCGATATTGGGGTTATTTCCACATTTGGGCTATTGTAAATAATGTTGCTACGAACATTCATATATGAGATTTGTGTGGACATAATGTTTTCATTTCTTTTGGGTATATCCTAAGAGTGGAATTGCTGGGTCATATGGTAATTCCATGTTTAACATTTTGAAGAACTGCTAAAGTTTTCCAACGTAGCGGCACAATTTTACATTCCTACCAACAATGCATGAAGGTTTCAGTTTCTGCACATCTTCACCAACACTTGTTATTATGTCCTTTAAAAAAATTATAGCCAATCTAGTGTATATGAAGTGGTATCTCACTGTGGTTTTGGTTTGCATTTCCCTGATGACTAATGCTGTTGCACATCTTTTCCTGGGTTTGTTGTCAATTTTTGTATATCTTCTTTGGAGAAACATCTATTCAGATCTTTAGCCTGTTACTCAGTTGGATTGTCTGCTTATTATTGAATTGTTAAAGGGTTTGATTTGGATACTTTTTTTTTTCCCCCCAGAGTCTCATTCTGTCACCCAGGCTGGAATGCAGGGGTGCCATTTCAGCTCACTGCAACCTCCTCCTCCTAGGTTCAAGCAATTCTCCAGCCTCAGCCTCCCAAGTAGGTGGGATTACAGGCATGCATCACCATGCCCGACTAATTCTATTTTTAAGAAATAGAAAAATTAGCCGGGAGCAGTGGCACGTGCCTGTAATCCCAGCTACTCGGGAGGCTGACACAGGAGAATCGCTTTAACCCAGGAGGCAGAGGTTGCAGCGAGCCAGATCATGCCACTGCACTCCAGCCTGGATGACACAGTGGGACTCTGTCTCAAAAAAAAAAAAAAAACCAAAACTTAAAATTTTATTAAGGGCTTTGTTTCTTTGCATGTCAATTTCTCATTATTCCAGCACCATTTATGAAAAAGATGGGAAGCAATTTTCTGCAAATAATATATATGATAAGGGATTTGCATGCAGAAGGGAAAAAAGACAACTCTTACAACTTGAAAGTAAAAATTACACTTTGGGAGGTTGAAGCGGGTGGATCACCTGAGGTCAGGAGTTTGAGACCAGCCTGACCAACATGGTGAAACCCTGTCTCTACTAAAGACAAAAAATTAGCTGGGCATGGTGGCGCATGCCTGTAATCCCGGCTACTCAGCAGGCTGAGGTGGGAAAATCGCTTGAACGTGGGAGGCAGAGGTTCCAGTGAGCCGAAATCGCACCACTGCACTCCAGCCTGGGCAACACAATGAGACTCCATCTCAAAAAAATAAATTAAAAAAATTAAATATTATTATGTAATTTAGGGGTAGAAAGAATAGGAAAGACCGGGCATGGTGGCTGACCCCTATCATCCAAACACTTAGGGAGGCCAAGGTGGGAAGATTGCTTGAGCCCAGGAGTTTGAGATCGGCCTGGGAAACATAGTGAGACCCTGTCTCTACTAAAAGTACAAAAAATTAGCTGGGCAGGGTGGCACATGCCTGTAGCCCCAGCTACCCAGGAAGCTGAGATGGGAGAATCACCTGAGCCTGAGAGATGATGCAGTGAGCCAAGATCATGCCACTGTACTCTAGCCTGGGCAACGAGAGTGAGACCCTGTTTCAAAAAAATAAATAAATAAAAGAAAGGAAAAGTCATTATAAATTAGTGAAAAACATTTTTTTGTTGTTGTTTTTGTTTTTTTCTTTTTGAGACGGAGTTTTTTTGTTGCCCAGGCTGGAGTGTAATGGCCCGATCTCTGCTCACTGCAACCTCCGCCTCCTGGGTTCATGCAATTCTTCTGCCTCAGGCTCCTGAGTAGCTGGGATTACAGGTGCCTGTCACCATGCCCAGCACATTTTTGTATTTTTAGTAGAGACGGGGTTGGTCTCTAACTCCTGACCTCAGGTGATCTGCCCATGTCAGCCTCCCAAAGTGCCAAAGTGCTGGGATTACACGCCATTGCACCCAGCCACTTTTTTTTTTAGTATTTTAAAGCAGGGTATTTCTTTCAACTGTATGTGTTTCAATTAGCCAAAATACAAACAAAGCCAAACCAGCAAAATAATAACCAGTAAGTCTTTATCATAAGATTTATTCAATATTAAGTTATGCCACTTCTTATAAGCTCAATTATTAGTAAGAACTTACTACATCTACAACTTACAACATTTGAACCTGGGAGGCAGAGGTTCCCGTGAGCCAAAATTGCACCACTGCACTCCAGCCTGGGCAACAAAGTGAGACTCCATCTCAAAACATAGTGAAATCAGCCACAAATGTTAAAAATCAAGGAAAAGTTTATTTAGTCAACAGTCATTCAATAAACATTTAATGAGCACTTGTTGTGGGCAAGGCTGGTCATAGTTGAAGCCAAGAAAATATATCTCTTATCTTCCCAGGGCCTTTGAAATGAACCAGTATTTATAAATGTTCCAATACATTGCCCGAGAAAACAATTAACATTGCTATCATCATAACTTAGAGGTTGAAATGTGAAAACCTGAGTCACTGGAAACCAACACTTGTTAATATGTCTTATTTCTTTATTTTTTTGAGACGGAGTCTTGCTCTGTCGCCCAGGTTGGAGTGCAGTGGGGCGATCTCGGCTCACTGCACTGCAAGCTCCACCCCACTGGTTCACGCCGTTCTCTTGCCTCAGCCTCCCAAGTAGCTGGGACTACGGGTGCCTGCTACCATGCCTGGCTAATTTTTTTTTGTATTTTTCGCAGAAACGGGGTTTCACCGTGTTAGCCAGTATGGTCTCTATCTCCTGACCTCGTGATCTGCCTGCGTTGGCCTCCCAAAGTGTGGGGATTACAGGTGTGAGCCACTGCTCCTGGCCAATATGTCTTTTAAAAATTAGTAGTAGTTGGTGAATATTACTGGAAAGGTACAGATACAGAATTCCAGACACAATTACATCGAATAAGGCTGAGGTTATAATTAAGCATGAGTAAAGAAGCAGGACATCTAAATGTTGCTGCTTGTATTTCAAATTTGCCTATAAAATTATGAAAGTGAGTCTGCTTTTATCCGAGGGAGTGAATTTGTGTGCGTGTGTGTGGGGGGGGGTTGTTTGTTTAATTTCTTTCGAGACAGAGTTTTGATCTGTCGCCCAGGCTGGAGTGCAGTGACCCAGTCTCAGCCCACTGCAACCTCCGTCTCCCAGGTTCAAGCAATTCTCCTACCTCAGCCTCTAGAGTAGCTGGGATTACAGGCACCCACCACCAGGCCCAGCTAATTTTTTTTTTTTTTTCCTTTCTTAGTAGAG
>NW_012116722.1:981690-983713 GCF_000951035.1 Colobus angolensis palliatus
TTGCCAGTATGGTCTCGATCTCCTGACCTTGTGATCCACCCGCCTCAGCCTCCCAAAGTGCTAGGATTACAGGCGTGAGCCACCGCACCTGGCCTTATTTTATTTTTTTGAGATGGAGTCTCTCTCTGTCACCCAGGCTGGAGTGGAGTGGCGTGTTCTTGGCTCACTGCAACTTCTGCCTCCCAGGTTCAAGTGATTCTCCAGCCTCAGCCTCCCGAGTAGCTGGGATTACAGGTGCATGCCACCACATCCAGCTAATTTTTGTATTTTTAGTAGAGAACAGGGTTTTACTATGTTGGCCAGGCTAGTCTCAAACTCCTGAACTCAAGTGACCGCCCGCCTTGGCCTCCCAAAGTGCTGGGATTACAGGCATGAGCCACTGCACCTGGCCTGAAATTGAAGTAATTTTAACTGAGATACCACACAAGTAAAATATACTTCATGTTACTGATGTCCAAATGGTTGTTGGTTTTTGTTGTTGTTGTTGTTGTTTTTTGTTTTGCGATGGGGTCTCACCCTGTTGCAGAGGCTGGCGTGCAGTGGTAACCTTGACCTCCCCAGGCTCAGGTGCTCCTCCCACCTCAGTTTTTGTATTTTTGGTAGAGATGGGTTTTTGCCATGTTACCCAGGCTAGTCTTGAACTCCTGGGCTCAAGCAATCAGCCCATCTCAGTCTCCCAAAGTGCTAGGATTACAGGTGTGTGCCACCACTCGTGGCCTTAGTTTGGTTTTTATCAATGATTTAGGAAATCTATTAAGAGACTATTTACAGCTGAGTGCAGTGACTCACGCCTGTAATCCTTGCACTTTGGGAAGCTGAGGCAGGTGGATCACCTGAGGTCAGGAGTTCGAGACCAGGCTGGCCAACATGGTGAAACCCTGTCTCTACTAAAAAGACAAAAATTAGCTGGGCATGGTGGCACGTGCCTGTAGTCCCAGCTGGTTGGGAGGCTAAGGCAGGAGAATCTCTGGAACCCAGCAGGCAGAAGTTACAGTGGGCCAAAATTGTGCCACTGCATTGCAGCCTGGGCAACACAGCAAGACTCTGTCTAAAAAAAAAAAAAAAAACACAAAACAAAAACAAATACAATATCTAGAATAGAATATTTGAACATATTTTCCACCTTTGGATGTGCTCATATCCAGTAAGAATTAGATTAAATGTTATGTCTAAACATTGAAAGTTGTACTATCCGTCTAATTCTGGGTGGAATGCTCGGTTAGCCCAAGTTTATAATCAAGAACTGAGAAAAAGATCAACACAAAGAGATTTGTCTTGCTACAGTGGATGATTGTTTTGTTGACAGTTTGGTTATGATGACTTCTTAATGTTTTAAGTGGCCATGCTCCTTAGCTGTCTTTGCACAGGATGCCATAACAAAATACTGCATGGCTGAAATGATAGACATTTATTTTCTCGCAGTTCTGGAGGTTGGAAAGTCTAAGACGAAAGTACCAGCATGGTTGGCTTCTGGTGAGGGCTCTCTTCTGGGTTGTAGATGGCTGCCTTCTCACTGTGTCTTCACATGACAGGGAAAGCAAGCAAGCAGAGGCTGTCTGGCATCTCTTCTTATAAGGGTATTAATTCCTTCATGGGGTCCCTTCCCTGACCTCACCAAAACCTAATTACCTCCCAAAGATCTTATCTCCAAATACTATCACATGGGGGATTAGGGCTCTCACCTGTGAATTTTGAAAGGGAACACAGTTCATAGTATTAGTTGTAAGTGACATAAAGGCTCTGGTTAATACACCCATCTGGGTTATTGTGCCTTTCCTTCAAGAAACCCACTAATAGCTACATGTAGTGGATTATCAGGCTGAATTCATCTGTCCATTTCCCGAATTCATCTGTCCATTTCCATTTCCCATCTGTCCACTTCCCATTAAAAAAGGCTCTCTCAATTAAAGGAAGGCATAAGAAAAGGATCAGGTGGCCGGGCGCGGTGGCTCATGCCTGTAATCCCAGCACTTTGGGAGGCCGAGGCAGGCAGATCACGAGGTCAGGAGTTCGAGACCAGCCT
>NW_012116722.1:984333-986428 GCF_000951035.1 Colobus angolensis palliatus
AGCTGGGACTACAGGCGCCCGGCTAATTTTTTGTATTTTTAGTAGAGACGGGGTTTCACTGTGTTAGCCAGGATGGTCTCCATCTCCTGACCTCATGATCCACCCACCTCTGCCTCCCAAAGTGCTGGAATTACAGGCGTGAGCCACCGCGCCCAGCCCCTTCTATTTTATTTTGGTTTGATGCTTCCTTTGTTTGAAATCTAATCAAGGTTTCCCCGCCCCGGCTCCCCACGAGCGCAGCTGCGAGCTCTGGGCTCCTCTAAGGCAGCGCCGCTGGTCGTCTCCCTTTAGCCGCTGTCAGCCGCCATCATGATTATCTACCGGGACCTCCTCAGCCATCATGAGGTGTGTTCACGAGATCCGGGAAATCCCAGACTGGCTGTGCCTGGAAGTGGAGGGAGAAGATGGTCAGTAGGAGAGAGGATAACACCGATGACTCTCTAATTGGTGGAAATGCCTCTGCTGATGGCCCCGAGGGCGAGGGTGTGGAAAGCACAGTAATGGCTCGTGTTGATACTGTCAGGAACCATCACTTGCAGGAAAAGACTACAAGAAATACATCAAAGGTTAAGTGAAATCAATCAAAGGCAAACTTGAAGAACAGAGACCAGAAAGAGTAAAACTTTTTATGACAGGGGCTGCAGAACAAATCAAGCACATCCTTAGTAATTTCAAAAATGACCAGTTCTGGCCGGGCGTGGTGGCTCATGCTTATAATCCCAGCACTTTGGGAGCCCGAGGCGGGAGGATCACTTGAGCTCAGGAGTTTGAGACCAGCCTTGGCAACACAGTGAGACCCTGCCCCTACCAAAAATGCAGAAAATTAGCTGGCCGTGGTTGGTGCACACCTGTAATCCCAGCTACTCGGGAGGCTGAGGTGGGAGAACTGCTGAACCCGGGAGGTGAAGGCTGCAGTGAGCGGAGATCACCGCACTCCAGCCTGGGTAACAGAGCAAGACTCCATCTCAAAACAAGCAAACAAAAAGCTACCAGTTCTGTACTGGGGAAAGCATGAATCCAGGTGGTGCTCAACTGGACTACTGTGAGGATGGCGTGACTCCATATGTGATTTTCTTTAAGAATGGTTTAGAAATCAGAAAATGTTAACAAATTTGGCAATTACTTTGGATGTATCATCTGTCATCATAACTGACTGCAGCTTGTCATCCACACAACAGGACTTAGGAAAATGGGACTGATGTCATCTTGAGCTCTTCATTTATTTTGACCATGCTTTGGAATGGAGGCATTGTTTCAAGAAAAACATGTCATGTAGCTTGTCTAAAAATAAAATGCATTTAAACTCAAAAAATCTAAGCAAAAGAGATCATAAGGGCATTAATTTGGGGAGCAGGGACATGTGGTTAAGATGCTTTTTGATAACAGTTTGAATTTTCTACGCTGATTAAAAAAAGGGAACATTTTCTTTTACCCTATATAGTAGAATATAAGCTCCATACATAATAAGCAAGAGCTACAAAAAGGTTTTTGGCCAACATAAATATACATGAAATACTATAGTATACTAATAGGATACAATTCAGTTTACTACTAATAATACAGTGATATACATGAGAAAGTCATGTATAGCTCTAATATTCACATATATAATTAAAATCACATTTAAAATTTACATGACATTAATTTTGAATATTTTCCCACTTATATAGTTTATGAAGCAAATTTATTCAAATAATCAGAGCCACATTTTGAGTCAGCTGAGTCAGTTTTCAGGATGTATTGCTTTTCGTCTTTATTATTTGAAAGACTGTAATATTCATGTATGGTGCTGTCCCTGGACATTTTATCCAAGGCCACAAGTATTCGTATAACCCTGCCACAGTTTCCTCATCCCTTCATCCTATAATTGAAAATAACTTACGTTTATGGATGCGTTTACTATGGGCCAAATACTGTCACAGGTGTCTTACATGTATTAACTCATTTATACAGAGAAATCTGAGAGATTGATAACATTATTTCACTTTATTCAGGGAACTAAGGTTCAGAAAGGTCAAATAACTTGCTCAAAGTTACATAACTCATGAAAGGCAGAGCCAAGATTCAAACCCAGCTGTGGAGCTCCAGAGTTCCT
>NW_012116722.1:987119-999822 GCF_000951035.1 Colobus angolensis palliatus
AGCCAGTTCCTGCTTTTAACCACTGTGCTACTCTGCTATGAGAAAATGCAGCACTTAAGATGGTGAGATTATTTCCCCTAGGAATAATTGTTAAATTTAACATTAAGTTGATTTCCCCCCTTTATTTTAAACCAGTTCTGTTTAAGCATCTAAAATTCCCATTGATTAAGTGTGAGGTAATTGTGTCTTCTCCAAGTAGTAATTTGTCATCCAAATTAACATAATTGAAAGAGGTTCATAATATAATTTGTACAGACTCATATATAACTGCCTCTTTTATAAGAATGTTAGAGAAAATATGGCCGGGCGCGGTAGCTCACGCCTGTAATCCCAGCACTTTGGGAGGCGGAGGCGGGCGGATCACGAGGGCAGGAGATGGAGACCATCCTGGCTAACACAGTGAAACCCCGTCTCTACTAAAAATACAAAAAAAAAAAAAAAAGGCGCGGTGGCGGGCGCCTGTAGTCCCTGCTACTCGGGAGGCAGAGGCAGGAGAATGGCGTGAACCCAGGAAGCCGAACTTGCAGTGAGCCAAGATTGCGCCACTGCACTCCAATCTGGACGACAAAGCGAGACTCTGTGTCAAAAAAGACAAAAGAAAAAAAAAGAATGTTAGAGAAAATATAACCTTACATTTTGACATATATGGTATATAAGCCAAATCAATTTGTGCCGATTTGATGGGATAGTTGCACTATTTCTGAAACAACTGCTGGTCACTAGGCACTGTGCTGGGCTGTTGACATATTACCTAGTTTTGTTTTCTCTGAAACTCTATAAGGAAAGTAGCATTGTTCTAGTTTTGTAGATGAATCAGTTCAGGCTCAGAGAGTGTGAGAAACTTGCCTAGCACAATATAGAGCCTGGGGCAGTGGAGTTGAGCTTGAACTTTGTGTAGCCATCGCTAAAGCTTCTGCTCTGTGGATGCCACCGTGTGGCCTCACTGGGCATACAGAACTGGGTTCAGAAGCCCCTGACTTGGAGCACGTGGCCACCTGATAGCCTCTGTCCGCTGGCTCCTGCAGTCCTTCCCGCTTCCTTTCATGTCTCTGCTTTCTTGCCGAGTCTGGCAGGACTTTAGGCTGCAAACAACAGAAATTCCTGTAGCCAGTTTAAGCAGAAAGGGATGTATTAAAGGCTCTTGGTTAGGTGGTTTGCAGACGTTCTGGGAAGAACCAAGAATCAGGCTTGGATGTGATGGAGCCAGGAAAAGAGCCAAACAACACCATGGGTCTGTTCTAGCAGAAAAATCGTGCTGTCTCTGCTGGCTGCTGAGTCCCCAGGAGCTGAGGGAATGAACGTCAGGGCTGCGCTTCTCTTCTGCTGTGCTCCTCAGAAGGCCTGGATCACAACGGGTGACCTTACTGCCTCTGTCACTCATGCTACATCCAGGTTATACTGGGATGCTTCTGATTGGTGGAAATAAGCTCACATACCTGCACTCTGGCTGCAATGGAATATGGTGGTTTCACATTTTCTGCTAAATGGAGATTGAGCGAATTAGTCTACAGCGTCTGCCATACTTAATCCACCCTGGTCCCGGCCCCAGCCCCAGCCCCAGCCCCAGCCCCAGCCTCGGCTCTACTACACAATGACCAGACAGTGTCTTAGTCCATTTGTGCTGCTATAACAAATACCATAAATGAGATGGCTTATAAGTAACAGAAATTTATTTCCCATAATCTAGAGGCTGGGAAGTCCAAGGTCCAGGCATTAGCTGATTCAGTGTCTGGTGAAGGTCTGCTTTCTGGTTTGTAGATGGTGCCTTCTTGCTGGGTCTTCATATGGTGGAAGAGGCCAGGCAGTTCTCTAGGGTCTCTTTCATAAGGAGACGAATCCCACTCAGGAGCGCTCCTCCTTCATGACTTTATCACTTCCCAAGGGCCCCACCTCCTAATATCGTACCTTGGAGGCCGAGGTGGGCCTCCCAAAATTTGTATGCTAAAATCCTAACCCTCAAGGGGGTTCCTCCAATTTTGGAGGAACACAAAGATTCAGACCATAACAGATGGCTATCCCATTTGTGCCTCATTCTCTGGTGCTTTGGTGGATACAAACTGAATTGATTGATTGACATTTCTGTGCTTGTCTAAGTGTAACCAAACCCCCCAATTCACACGCTAGAGAAGGTTCGCCTTGTTCTATTTCTTCTCCTGTAGCTGACACGGCTAACAGTGGGACTAACATGAGGGTCCAAAGTGAAAAAACTGCTCAGCCACTCAAAGGAAACCCACTCCATGGAAGTCTCTCTCTAGCATGATGGTACTTTCTGAAATTACGTTTTGTTTTAGTGGAGGAAGGCTTTATTCTGAAGTCTGGTATACTATTTGGAGTTCATAGGGTGAGGAACATAACCTTCCATTCCCACGTTTCTCTCTGAAGTTCAGGCTTTCATCTGCTGGATCCCACATGCTGAGTGCAAGGATAACAAACGTACCCAGTGAACAAAAGTTTAGCATCTTTTTTTAATATGAAAAACATTGCATCCTTCTTTTAGGGTACAGGTTTTCAGTTGCTTTTGAGAAAAGCATCACATGTAGGTCCAAGAGCTGAAAATAAAGGAGACTTGAAGAAAATATGTTGATTAGAAGAATAGTATCAGGCCAGATGTGGTGGCTCATGCTTATAATCCCAGCACTTTGGAAGGCTGAGGTGGGTGGATTGCTTGAGGTCAGGAGTTCAAGACCAGCCTGGCCAATGTGGCAAAACCTTGAGCATGGTGGCACATGCCTGTAGTCCCAGCCACTCAGGAGGCTGAGGCACAACAATTGCTTGAACCCGGGAGACAGAGGTTGTAGTGAGCTGAGATCACATCACTGCGCTCCAGCCTGGACAACAGAGTGAAACCTTCGAAGAAGAAAAAAATAGTATCAAAGGGAAAGAAACACGAAACTAAGATTTAGCCCCCACGGTCTCCATTACTGACTGAGGACTTAAGGCAAATTGAATCCATATCTCTGATTAGTTATCTAGTTCGTACAATTGAAAAATACAAAGGTTAAGACCCTAAGAGTCACTATAAGAAACGTACAGAATCTGGATGCAGTGTCTGATTCATACTGTTATAATGTTCACCTCTGAGCATTTCTGGAAACCGTGATCCTACTGGGTGGGGCCATTCCCCATGGCTCTTGCTGCCAGCGTGGGTTTCTGTCTTTCTTAGTTTGGTAATCACATGGGTAGTTTACGTCATCAGGTGGATAAGCAGGTCAAAGTTGAAGGGGGAAAAACCAAATCTGTTTGTTTAACACCATTGTTCACTATGGCTAGGGTTTAGAGCTTACACAGTATTAGAAATAGAGTCATGAAGGATTTTAGTTTGCATGTTTCTGGTAATCTTGAAGTCTTGATTTTGCAGAGGCTTGCAATTTATGTATTAATTTTCCTTCAAGGTTCATTTAGCAGCCAGCGGAGGAACATTTGCATTTTAACTGGGTCATTCTCCAACCTCTCCCCTACCCCCAGCACACTCTCTCTACTGCTAAAAGCTAGAGCCAGATGTCACTCCCTGCCTCTGGGTGACAGGAAGGTCAGTGTCTGTAACTCTTCAGTGGCTACCAACCTAACCTCAGTGTGCCCCAATGAACCTCTCCAGTGCCACGTGATCCCAGAATTAAAGAGCTCATGAAATTCTCCGCTCAAGTGGCACATGCCTACATGACTCCAAAACATTAAAACTTGGAGGTTTTTCCAAAATATTAGACTAAGTAAAATAAAGTTTATTGCATTGTCATTCCAGTACGTCATACGCAAGGTTCTGATCCTGGCTGGGCGCGGTGGCTCACGCCCGTAATCCCAGTACTTTGGGGGGCTTAGGCGAGTAGGGTAGATCACAATGTCAGGAGTTCAAGACCAGCCTGGCCAAGATGGTGAAACCCTGTCTCTACTAAAAATGCAAAAATTAGCTGGGCATGGTGGTGGACACCTTAATCTCAGCTACTTGGGAGGCTGAGGCAGAGAATTGTTTGAACCCAAGAGGCGGAGGTTTGTAGTGAGCCAAGATTGCGCTGCTGCACTCTAGCCTGGGTCACAGAGTGAGACTCCATCTCACAAAGAAAAAAAAAAAAAGATTCTGATCCTAACACAGGGATCTCATTTTGAAAAGGAAAAGTTTAGGAGTAGATGGAACATGTCTCAGAGGACAACTTTGAAACTTTTTGGAGGACACATGTCAATGTGGGAAAGGGTACCCCAGTGAAATCTGGTGCCAGTGCTAATGCCATTTTCTTAGATGATGAAATGGAGACAATAATGCAATGACAAAGGTTGTTTTTGTTCCAGGTGGTAGTCTATTGAAATTGAGGCTATGCCGTGTACAGGACTGCTCCTTAACACAGAATTGACATAGAAAGCTGGTGAAGCAAACCTAAATTCAGGCTTAGCAACCTCAGTAATTCTGACATGTGCTCGTACAGGAGTGGAGGTAGCATGAAATATTTACAGTGAGTCTGGCAGGGATTAGTGTGTACAGAGGTTAAGTTCAGCAAAATGTAGGGGATAGGGAAAGCCTGAAGTGGTGAAAATGTACCTAGTTGTCCCTGTGAGAGAGGCAAAGTTTTAGAGTTGAATTCCTATTTTTAGAAGCTGTGAGGGGTCTTCATTGGATACTGTTACTTTCTAAACAACAGGGTATGTTGGGTGTTGCCAGAACTCTGCAGTGCTGCAAAGGAATACTGGGACCAGACACCACTACCCTCCCGATGCCTACATTCCAACTGGAGAAGCATCCCTCACTTGAAATCCCCACATGTTATTAGATTGCCACTGTGACATCCAGGCAAAAAAATGATGAACCTGTGGCATCTACACTTGGCCCTTCCTATCAGATTCAGCCTCGTGGCCCCTAGATTCTGCTGATTCCCCAGTTAACCAGTTACGGACCTTCTGTGCTAGGGGGTGTTCTCCAGAGACGGCAAACCCTGAGGCCAGGAGTCTCCTCTCTTCCTTGCTACTTGTCCTCTGGGCTCTTGACCAAAAGAACCATCTTTGTCCAGAAGCAGGTAAACTCTCCAGGAAAGCCCTGCTGTGTCCCCAGGAGAAGGGCATTTCTGGGTTTGGCAGAAAACACCCTAAAGGCTGGCAAGCTTACCATTTGCTCTAGATACAGGCCAGAGAGTTTCAAAGACCCAGGGCCCAGGATGTGAGAGAAGGGAATTCTGATTTGTGTGTATTAATTTTTTTTCAAACACTCACTCTTCGTAGACACAAATACTCCTCTTTTCAGGTCTGTTTTTGTAAAACAGATGAAAGGACCAGTAGTATGCAAATAGGTTAATATCCACTTGGCCTTTCTATCTGAGCCCAGTCCTGATTTCATTCTGTCCATGGGGAAAACTTCCTTTTTACAGTGCACCTTCAGAGCAGAGCTTTGTTTTTTAATCCTTTATTCGGAGCCTTTTGTTTTTAAGAATTTATTGGAGATTGGCTTGGCAGGGACTCCAAGTGTCAGCTTGTATGTGTGTTGGGGGAACGGTGGGAGAGAGAATGTTGGGTAGGGCGCCATATGTGTTCCTGATGATTGTAGGTGCTCATGAAGTCTAAAGACTGAATCTGTGGGAGGTAAACAACTGTTTTTTGTTTTGTTTTGTTTTTAATGCTGGAATTTATTTTTCCATCTTGTTTTTTCTCCCAGACATTTTCTAGCTGCAGAACACTGTGTTTACAAAACAAAAAGCCTTCATCATTAGTCCATCCTGGAGTAAGGCATTGGTGTCTGTGTTGGTGGCTTTGGTTGTCCTGCCCAGAGCAGGTTCATTTCCCTCGGCGTCATTCAGAGACAGTTGGCTGTATCCAAGGGTTGGCTTCCCTACTTCAGTTGCATTTGCACAGGGCAGGCTCAGCTACTCCGGGGGAGGGTACACTTGCGTGCCCAAAGTCAGGTATAGAGGCCTGGTTCTACTCCCACTGGGTCCCCGATTGCCCTTGAGCAAGGGTTGAATGACAGTGCCTGTTGATCTTTTGGTTGCTTCATACCTGGAGTGCTGGCTGCCCCAGCCCAGCAAGTGAGGCCGGGTGAGCTAGGTGTGGTGTTCTTGTGCCTTCTGGTACCTTCTGATGTCCCAATTCAGGTAGGTGCATCTATTTTTAGATTGGTCTTGCCCTGGCTCGAGTGTCATTTCTGCAAGACTGTGACCTTGTACGTGTTCAGCTGTTTTCTTCATGGATCCCTGGGTGTTCCTTGATTCTAACTCTTTGGAGGCCTTGTGCTCTGCATAGAGCCAGTGCAAAAACCCCTTGGTTAGCTGTTCCTGAGCAAGGGCATCTCGTCTAGCTAGAGATAAAAATTAGTGTCCAGATGCCTGGGGAAGGGAGGGGGCTTACAGGCTCGATGGGACAGTTCACTTGAGTGAGTGTGAACCTCTTACCAGCATTCATCTGGTTTTAGTGAGAGCCCTGTGCTAACTGTCATCATGACAAGCCCAGTTTGTGTGAAACTGTTTATAAACTCCATAAAACCATGTGCAAATGTGGGGAACTTAGGCTGGCATGTGTGGAAGGAGGCCAATGAGGGACAGGCACTACCTCTTAAACAAGGGCGAGGACACAGTATCTTGCCACACAAAATGGAGGAAACCAGATGGAGCTGGCAAGGAAAACGGGGTCAGCTGGTTGAAGGGTTTAGTGGCCATGGTCAGGAGTTTGCACTGGATCCAAAAAACCCTTGGGAGCCACAGGATTGGGACGATTATTGCATCTGACACTTGTCAGGTAGAGAATATTGTAAACTTGTGACCAAGGAGAGTTAAGAAGGAAATAAAAAGTGAGATCTGGATGGGCGCAGAGGCTCACGTCTATAATCCCAGCACTTTGGGAGGCCAAGGTGGGAGGATTGCTTAAGGCCAGCCTGGGCAACAAGGCAAAACCCTGTCGCTACAAAAGATACCAGACTTATCCTGGCATGGGTGCCTGCAGTCCCAGCTACTGAGGAGGCTGAGGCAGGAGCATCACTTGAGCCCAGGAGGTTGAGGCTGCAGTGAGCCATGTTCATACCACTGCACTCCAGCTTGTGTGACAGAGTGAGACCCTTTCTCAAAAATAAACATTAAATATCCCTTTCCATTGAAGGATGTATAGAAATAAAGAAATTCTGGAAGGATTTCCCAAGAGCTCAGAGTAGAGGTGCCTGTGAGACTTGTATTAGTCTGTTCTCACACTGCTCTAAAGACATACCTGAAACTGGGTAATTTATAAAGAAAAGAGGTTTAATAGGCCCACAGTTCTGCAGGCTGTACAGACTTCTGCTTTTTTTTTTTTTTTTAAATTTATTTTTACTATATTTTTTTATTTTTTTGAGATGGAGTCTTGCTCTGTTGCCCAGGCTGGAGTGCAATGGCAGGATCTCGGCTCACTGCAAGCTCCGCCTCCCGGGTTCAAGCAGTTCTGTCTCAGCCTCCCGAGTAGATGGGACTACAGGCGTGTGCCCCACACCCAGCTAATTTTGTCTTTTTAGTAGAGATGGAGTTTCACCATGTTGGCCAGGCTGGCCTCAAACTCATGACCTCAGGTGAGCCACCGTGCTTGGCAGGCTTCTGCTTCTGGGGAGGCCTCAGGAAACTTACAGTCGTGGCAGAAGGTGAAGGGGAAGCAGGCATATCTTAAATGGCCGGAACAGGAGCCAGAGAGCAAAGGGAGAGGTGCCTTACTCTTTTATAACAACCAGATTTCGTGAGAACTCACTATCATGAGAACAGCAAAGGGGACATCCACCCCCATGATCTTCTCACCTCCCACCAGGTCCCTCCTCCTACACTGGGGATTAAAATTTACATAAGATTTGGGTGGGGACACAAATCCAAACCATATCAAGACTGAAGAGGAGTCCCTTGGGGAAAGGAAAGGCATTGAGCTGGGTGAAAGGTCACTGGCATGTTCCATTGGAGATGTCAGTTCCTTACATAAGACACAGAACCAACTAGGGTGAACTAGAGTTCCTGGGATTGAAAAGTGAAGACAGAGAAAGAACCATCTGGAAATCATTCATGGGCATCATTTTGGGCATTTCAGAGTTCTCCCTTGAGGTTTATTATAGTCAGCAAATGGAAAGGACAGAAAAAGACGCCTGGGGTTCTGACTGTCTCAGGGATAACCTTTCTTTTTAAATAGTGTGTCTAATCATGCTAGTTTAAGCTTCTCTTTTGATTTTTAGGGTAGCCTTAATCATTACAATTCTTTTATCTTCCATTAGACTTGGCCCATCCCTGGCCAGGAAATAATTTGGAAAATAAAAGCGATGAAGCTCGTAGCACTTCAGAGGAGGAAAGTTCAGTTCCCTTCTGAGTGGAAGCCCAATATCTCGTTGATGGCACCGAAACTTAGCCAGCAAGATGACCAGGAGGCTTTCTGTGCTACTCCAAGAGTGGGTGTTTTGTGTAGCTTTTCCAGGGGAATCCTGGGTGGCGTGTGGTTCCTGGCTTCCTCCTCTTGTCAAGTAACTAGTGGCCTGATTGGAGCTGGCAGCCCCTTTGGGAACCGCTGAATGCTGACTTCTGAGTCTTTTAACACGGCTGTGCACTGAGCTCTCTGTTTTCATTTCCCACTTTCCCCTTTGTCACTTTCAATTAAACCAGGACAAGCTATGTATAATTTGGTTAGTGATGTAAATAAGCCAAAACAGCAGAAAGATTGAAATGTGAAGAAACTGGTGGAGGAGTCAGTAGGTTTTACTGGAAAGTCACTGTAACCACAGCTTGACAGATGCCCACTGTGTGGCTGGCACTGAGATGATCTAAAGCACTGTCTCTCGATTTTCGCAAAACCTCTGCAGCTATATTGCACATTTTCATGTGAGGAAACTGAGGCATAGAAACATTTAGTTATTATTCATATGGCTAGTGAGCAGGAATGCTAAGTTTAGCCCCATAGTTGTTTAACTGAAGCTGATTGTCTTGTCTTTGGTTTTTTTTTTTTTCTTTTTGAGACGGAGTATCGCCCAGGCTGGACTGCAGTGGTGTGATCTTGGCTCACTGCAACCTCTGCCTCCCGGGTTCGAGCGATTCTCCTGCCTCAGCCTCCCTAGTAGCTGGGATTACAGGCACACACCACCATGCCCAGCTAATTTTTGTATTTTTAGTAGAGATAGGGTTTCACCATGTTGGCCAGGCTGGTCTCGAACTCCTCCAGGACCACAGGTGATCTGCCCGCCTTGGCCTCCCAAGGTGCTGGGATTCAGGCATGAGCCACGGCGCCCGGCCATCTTTCTCTCTTTTTTAAGACTTAATATTTTTTAGGGCAGTTTTAAGTTCACAGCAAAATTGATTAAAAAAAAAAAAAAGGCCAGGCATGGTAGCTCATACCTGTAATCCGGGCTATAGGGGAAACTGAGACAGGAAGATCACTTGCGGGCGGTTGAGACCAGCCTGGGAAATATAGTAAAACCTGTCTCTAGAGAACTTTTTTTTTTTTTTTAATGAACCAGGCCTGGTGGTGTGTGCCTGTAGTCTCGGCTGCCTGGGAGGATGAGGCAGGAGGACTGCTTGAGCCAAGGTCTTAGAGGCTGCAGTTGCTATGATTGTGTCACTGCACTCTGGACTGGGTGACAGAGCAAGACCAAGCCTCTTAAAAAAAGTTTTTTTCAGGTCAGGGGCTTTGGGAGGCTAAAGTGGGTAGCTTGCTTGCGCTCAGGAGTTCGAGACCAGCCTGGGCAACATGGTGAAACCATGTCTCTACCAGAAATACAAAAGTTAGCCAGGCATAGTGGCACACAACTATAATCCCCACTACTCGGGAGGCTGAGGTAGGAGAATTGCTGGATCCCAGGAAGTTGAGGTTACAGTGAGCTATGATGCACTACTGCATTCCAGCCTTGGTGACAGAGCGAGACCCAGTTTCAAAAATAAATAAATATAAATAAATAAAATTTTTTTTCTGAGCAAAAAATAGAGATTTCCTATATATCTTCTTTCCCCACACATGTACAGCCTCCCCCATGATCAGCGCCCCCAACTGGAGTGGTTCATTTGTTAGAATTGATGCACCTCCGTTGACATCTTATAATCACCCAGTGTCCACAGTGTACATTAGGGTTCACTCTTGGTGTTACACATTTAAAAAAAAAAAAAAAAAAAAAACAGGCACAGTGGCTCACACCTGTAATCTGGGCTGTAGGGGAGACTGAGACAGGAAGATCACTTGTGGGCGGTTGAGACCAGCCTGGGAAATATAGTAAAACCTGTCTCTGGAAAACAATTTTTTTTTAAACAAACCAGGCGTGGTGGTATGTGTAACGACACACCAAATGTATAATGACACGTATCCATCATTATCATACAGAGTAGTTTCACTGCCCTAAAAGTCCTCTGTGCCCATTTTTCCCTTTTTTCCTCCAGCACTGGGCACCCATGGATCTTTTTACTGTCTCCGTAATTTTCCCTTTTCCAGAATGTCATATAGTCGGAATCATACCACAGATAGCCCCTTCAGATTTGGCTGCTTTCACTTAGTAACAAGTCTTTAAGTTTCCTTCATGTCTTTATTCCTTGGTAGCTCATTTCTTTTCAGCACCATGTAATACTCCATTGTCTGCATGTGCCGCAGTGTATTTGTCTAGTCACCTCCTCAAGGACATCTCGGTCATTTCCAAGTTTTGGCAGTTCTGAATGAAGCTGCTGTAAACATCCATGTGCTCACTGTGTTTCCACAAAACATTCTGTCCCCCTCAAAAGGTTTCATGGAGGACTCGCTTAGATCCTCTGTGACAAATGGGACATAGTCAAAGGCTGGTGCCAGAGAAGAAAGAACATAGGATTTGTTATCAGGCAGGCCTGACTTGGTTGGGAGTTTGAATCCCAACTTTCCTCCATCTGTGATTAAAATCCTCAGTATTCTCTGCCATTAACGTACAGTGCTCTATGAAGCATTTAGCCTTCTGTGGGCACGATGAAATTCACGTGTGAACTATGGTCAAATGGTTGTACAGCGAAAGAAAATTTTGAAGCTCTTGAGGCCTGGGTGCAGTGGCTCACACCTGTAATCCCAGCACTTTCGGAGGCCAAGGCAGGTGGATCACTTGAGCTCAGGAGTTTGAGACCAGCCTGGGCAGCATAGTGAAACCCTTGTCTCTTCCAAAAGTAAAAAAAAAAAAAAAAAAAGTTAACTGGGTGTGCTGGCCCACCCCTGCGGTCCCGGGTACTCAGGAGGCTGAGGCAGGAGGATTGCTTGAGCTCATGGGGCAGAAGTTGCAGTGAACCGAGATTGTGCCACTGCACTCCCATCTGGGTGACAGAGTGAGACCCCCATCTCAAAAAAAATTATTTTTTGAAGCTCTTGAGCCCAATATCTTTTCTTACAGAGTCTGATATTCTTGCTACTTACTTAGATTATGTAGGCTTTTTGCAAACTTTTTCTCATAGGTCGTAAAAAATTTAAGCTTTAGTTGGTCAATGCTGGGAGGATTACACTTTCTTAGTTAAATACAAACCAGAGAGACTTTGCCCTAGTGCCCGCCCTCCTCTGAGGTACTAGAAGTACTAGAAGTTCCACACTTTGGCTTCTGTTCTTACTGCCAGAATTTGCATTGTTACAGGCCAGCCAGGCACATTCTTCTGTCTTTTGTTTTCGAGCTGTTTTAGATAGAGTTTAAGACCTGGAAGTCACCATTGCCTGATTCCCATGGGAAATCTTCTCCAATTATTTAGAGAAAATTCTTCTTGTGGGAAAAAAGGGGGAAACAAATAACTGATTGTTTAGAGGGTCATAGAAAGAAATTTCCATATATGACCCAACTTCCTTGCCAATGTTTCGGAAAGCTGTGGTTTTGTGAGTCAAGTTCCTACTACCACAGAACGGACGTGATTCCAAGAGAAGGTTCTTCATGGTAAAGATGAGAAATACCTTGAAAGTACAGCTCTGAGCCCAGACATGTCATTGAGCATAATGTGGTTTTTGATAGACTTCTTCCTCCATGGGCTTTGCTCTTACTCCTCCCCACTTGAATGAAATACTTACGTATATATATATGTGTATAATATATATATATTTTAATCATAATGGAGACTTAGTAAGCTTAAGGGCCTGGTTTTTGTTTTGTTTTTAAGCGGAATTATTTTGAGATCTGGAAATTACACCCTGAATGCAGTACATTTTTAAAACTGAGCGTCACTGGGAACTAAACATTGCTACTCCTAAGCTTACAGAAGAGCAGAGGGAGACGAGGAAGGAAGGGGTTGACTAGCCACAGAAACTACTCTTGAAAGACACACCTTTCCAGTTCAAAGAAGCTTTACTAGGTTTTTTTTTCCTTTCTTTCTTTTTTTTTTTTTTGTTGAGATGGAGTCTTGCTCTGTCTACCAGGCTGGAGGGCAGTGGCTTGATCTGGGCTTGCTGCAACCTATGCCTCCTGGGCTCAAGCGACTCTCCTGCTTCAGCCTCCTGAGTAGCTGGGACCACAGGCATGCACCTCCAGGCCCAGCTGATTTTTGTATTTTTAGTAGAGGTGTGATTTCACCATGTTGGCCATGCTGGTCTTGAACTCCTGACCTCCAGTGATCCACCCACCTTGGCCTCCCAAAGTGTTGGGATTACAGGTGTGAGCCACCATGCCCAGCTCTTCACTAGCCCTTCTAAAATGTGCTTGCAGGCCAGGCGTGGTGGCTCATGCCTGTAATCCCAGCACTTCGGGAGGCTGAGGCGGGTGGATCACCTGAGGTCAGGAGTTCAAGACCAGCCTGGCCAACATGGTGAAACCCCATCTCTACTAAAAATACAA
>NW_012116722.1:999872-1029267 GCF_000951035.1 Colobus angolensis palliatus
GGGTGGATCACCTGAGGTCAGGAGTTCAAGACCAGCCTGGCCAACATGGTGAAACCCCATCTCTACTAAAAATACAAGAAATTTGCTGGGCTTGGTGGTGGGCACCTGTAATCCCAGCTACTCAGGAGGCTGAGGCAGGAGAGTTGCTTGAACCCAGGAGGCAGAGGTTGTAGTGAGCTGAGATTACACCATTGTACTCCAGCCTGGGCAACAAGAGTGAAACTCCGTCTCAAAAATAAATAAATGAAAATAAAAATAAAATGCACTTGCAGATGAGTCACAGTTGCATGGGGTATTTCTCGAATGTACACTCTGACAGGTGCCTGGAGAAGCACAACATCAGTGACTGCCCTTGACCACTTCAGCACACTGGCTAGAGTCAAGCTTCAAGCTTATTCCCCTGTTGAATGAGAAGAATACCAGATTCCTGTCTCCTTCTGACCCACCTGGGGTGCACCTCCACACTCTTGGTGTTAAGATGCACCACACTCAGAGGAGTCATTAGGGAGGAAACAGCCACATCACCTTAAGTTTCTGAAAATCAAATGAATGGCAGTGCTTTCACTGACAATGACATTTCAGTGTAGTAAAGTACAAAGAGTTGGAGCTTCCAAACTCTCCCCACAGTTCCAAGCTCTCCCCACAGTCTTAGTGGAATTGCGATGGGCCCTTGATCGGCTGGTCCAGTTCATGTGCTCCAAGTAGCATGGGCGGCAGTCTGAACCCAAACCCACCTGGCTTGCAGTCCTTCCCAGAATGCCTGTTCCACAAGCCTGCCATTCGGCTTGTTCTCCCCACTGCGCGGTGCCAGTTAGTTGGGCTGAGCTAGAATGCAGTTGTCTTCAGATACGGCTACTGGGAGGAGTAGCCCACTTTTCTTTTGTCCACGATGGGGAGAAGCTTGGAACTTGGGCCAATGTCAAGAGCAAGAAGCTTTGAGGCTTTCCTGAAGACCCACTTCCTCTGAAAAATCGCTCTTGATTCCCCCAGCCCATGGTCATAGGTCCCTGTGGAAACTCTGGAGTCCTCACTGCCTTTATCCATCGCTTCATGTTTGGTGTGCGTTGCCTTGTAGTGGTGGGAATCTTTTCATCTGGATACTCTTCATCTTCCCAGCAAGTTGATGTAGCGCATGTGCTTAGAGGAGACCCTTGTTAATTATTTGTCTGATTCTGGTCTTGAGAGGTAGCTGATCTCATGGACACTAGCAGGATCACACCCCAAAGCTTTAAAGAAATGTCTTTAGGGATTCTTAGAAAAATTGATTTCTTAGAGCTCCCAGAGCCTTGAAAGGCATTAGACAGAATTCTTGAGCTGAAATTGGCTGGTGATATTGGCTCAGAAAATTCCTTATTCCCTCTGCCCAGTAGAGTGTGTGTTGTCACCAACTTTTGGAGCCTGTCCCTGGGGTCTTCATGTCTGTGGCAGGATTCCTGGGAATGAGTTCAAGTCCTGGTGGAGCTGGATTGAGTTTCCAGAACCAAAATTGTCTCCATTTCTGTGAAGAAAGAAAACTCAAAGGATTGATTGGGCTGACAAGCCAGGCTGGAAAATGGAGACTTGAGCAGTTACGTATGTCCTTCAATGACTGGCAGGAGGGTGTAAGGGGCCAAGGAGGCACAAATGCCTTTAAGTGAGGGCATGGAAAGTCATCCTAAGCAAAAAGAACAAAGCCAGAAGCATCACATTACCTGATTTCAGACTATGCATAAGTCTGTAATAACTAAAACAGCATGGTACTGGTACAAAAACAGGCACACAAACCAATGGAACAGAATAGAGAACCCAGAAATAATGCCACACATCTATAGCCATCTGATGTTCCACAAAGTTAACAGAAACAATGAAGAAAGTACTGTCTGTTTAATAAATGGTGCTGGGATAGCTGGTTAGCCATATGCAGAAGAATGAAACTGGACCCCTACCTTTTACCATCTTCAAAAATTAACTCATCATGGACTAAATATTTAAATGTAAGACCTCAAACAATCCTAGAAGAAAACCTAGGAAACATCATTCTGAACATTGGCCTTGGAAAAGAATTTATGGCTAAGTCCTCAAAAGCAGTCACAACAAAACCAAAAATTGACAAGTGAGACCTAATTAAAGAGGAGCTAGTCAGGTGCGGTGGCTCACGCCTGTAATCAACACTTTGGGAGGCCGAGGCGGGCGAATCACAAGGTCAGGAGATCAAGACCATCCTGGCTAACACAGCGAAACCCCATCTCTACTAAAAATACAAAAAATTAGCTGGGCGTGGTGGTGGGCGCCTGTAGTCCCAGCTACTCAGGAGGCTGAGGCAGGAGAATGGCGTGAACCCAGGAGGCGGAGCTTGCAGTGAGCCGAGATCGTGCCACTGCACTCCAGCCTGGGCAACAGAGCCAGACTCCGTCTCAAAAACAAACAAAAAAGAGCTGCTGCACAGCTAAAGAAATTATACACAGACAACCCATGGAATGGGATAAAATATTTGCAAACTCTGTTTTCAACAAAGGTCTAGTATCTAGAATCTATAAGGAACTTAAACTAGCCAACAAGCAAAAAATAGATAACCCAATTACAAAGTGGACCAAAGACAGGAAGAGATTTCTCAAGGAAGACATACAAGTGGCCAGCAAACATGAGAAAAAGCTCAACATTGCTTATCACCAGAAAAGTGCAAATTAAAACTACCATGAGATGCCATCTCACACCAATGGCAGTTATTTATGAAGTCGAGTGCCTCACGTCTATAATCCTAGCATTTTTTGGAGACTCAGCTGGGAGGATCTTTTTAGGCCAAGAGTTCAAGACCAGCCTAGGAAATGCATAGCAAGACCCTGTCTCAATAGAAAGTGAAAAAATAATTAGCCAGGCATGGTGGCATGTTCCTATAATCCAGCTACTTAGGAGGCTGTGGTAGGGGATCCCTTGAGCCCAGGAGTTTGAGGCTAAAGAGAGCTCTATGATTGTGCCACTGTGCCCCAGCCTGGGCAACGGAGTAAGACCCTGTCTCTTAAAAAAAAGAAAAAAAAAAAAGAAAAGCCAGGCTGGGCATGATGGCTTATGCCTGTAATCTTTGGAGATTTGGGACTTTGGGAGACCAAGGCGGGCGGATCACCTGAGGTCAGGAGTTCGAGACCAGCCTGGCCAACATGGCGAAACCCTGTCTCTACTAAAAATACAAAATTAGCCAGGCATGGTGGTGCGTGCCTGTACTCCCACCTACTCCGGAGACTGAGGCAGGAGAATTGCTTGAACCTGGGAGGCAGAGGTTGCAGTGAGCTGAGATTGTGCCACTGCTCTCCAGCCTGGGCAACAAGGTAGAAACTCAGTCTCAAAAAAAAAAAAAAAGTAATGCTAAAAAAATAACAGATGCTAGAGAGGCTTTGGAGAAAAGCGAATCCTTATACACTGTTGGTGTGAATGTAAGTTAGTTTGGCCACTGTGGAAAGTTGTTTGGAGATTTCTCAAAGAACTTAAAACTACCATTCAACCTAGCAATTCTGTACTAGGTATATACCTGAAAGAAAACAAATCATTCTGTCAAAAAAACATAGGCACTTTATGTTCATCGCAGTACTATCTGTTCACAATAACAAAGACATGGAATCAACCTATGTGCCCATTAATGTTAGATTGGATAAACACAATGTGGTATATATATGCCATGAAATATGACACAGCCATAAAAAAGAATGAAATCATGTCTTCTGCAACAACATAGATGCGGCTGGAGGCCATTGTCCTAAACAAATTAACACAGGAACAGAAAACTAAATACTACATATTATTCTTACAGGTGGGAGCTAAACATTGGGTATTTATGGACATAAATATGGCAACAGTAGATGCTGGAGACTACTAGAGGGGTCAGGGCCCAGGGTTAAAAAACGTATCATGCTTAATACCTGGGTGACAGGATCAGTTGTACTCTATACCTCAGCATCACAAAATATATCCAGGTAACCAACCTGCGTGTATACTCCTGGATCTAAAATAAAAGTAGAAATTCTAAAAAAGTTAAATCTAAAATAATAAAACATAGTACCATGTTGCATCATGGGGGAGAAGAAAAGTGAGGGCATGGGCTGGTCCAGCTCTTTCTGGTAGAATGTGTCAGATTGTTTGGTACTTATAAAAACCTTCTGCTACTTTGTCTTTTTGGTGTTGTTTGTTTGTTTGAGACAGGGTCTCACTCTGTCACCCAGGCTGGAGTGCAATGGCACTGTTTTGGCTCACTGCAACCGTTGCCTCCCAGGCTCAAGTGATTCTCCTGCTTCAGCCTCCCAAATAGCTGGGATTACAGGTGCCTGCTACCACACCCAGCTAATTTTTGTATTTTTTAGTAGAGACGGGGTTTCACCATGTTGGCCAGGCTGGTCTTGAACTCCTGACCTCAGGTGGTCCACCTGCCTCTGCCTCCCAAAGTGCTGGAATTAACAAGTGTGATCCACCACACCTGGCCTCCTGCTACTTTGAAGTTAGACTCTCCTTGCCTGAAGTGACTGGCCCTTCCATCTAGCTCCAGAAGTTCTATGCTTATCTTTCTCAATGGACCTAATACTCATTAATGGACCTTGATTTTAAAAACTAGCCAGAGGTGACCCATGGGTCTAAGAGACGTGTGCCCTTGTCTAGGACCCAAGTCACTGGGCCACACCGACGTGCACTTGCTCTCCAGCTGTACCCCCATTTCACAGGGGTCAGAGTCTTGCTCTGTTACCCAGGCTGGAGTGCAATGAATGGCTCGATCTCGGCTCACTGCAACCTCTGCCTCCCAGGTTCATTTCCTTCCTCTGTCTCCACCCAAGATGGCTCCTTCCTGAAGAAAACCAGACCATTTCAGTATGCCTACCCTCACTGAGATGAGGGGACAAGACACGAGGCTGAGAATATGTGAGAAGGAGAGAACAGGTCTCTGCCTGAGGGATGGGGTCTGAGTTAGGGTGAGCTGGGACTTTTCTGCACACAAATGGAAGTTTAAATTGAGACTATGCTGAAGGGGAGTGCAAATCAAACAGCTAAGGAGAGTGCTTGAGTATTTCACAAAGTCTTCAAAACACTGCTTCCCTAAATATTAAAATATTTCGCTATAAAAAGATGGGGCTGGGAACCATTTGATAAAGTAAGATTTGGTCACACCAGTTAAAGGAACAGCTAGTAAACGCTTCTCCTGACCTCAGGTGATTCACCTGCCTTGGCCTCTCAAGGTGCTGGTAAACACTTCTCAAAACCATTTGACCACAGAGTTAAGAAGCATTCTTTCATAGAGCATCTTCCCAAAACATGGAATGTATTTTTGGAAAAACTAGATTAATGACATTAAAAAAATTACAAAGAATGAAAACTTTTTTTTTTTTTTTTTTTTGAGGCGGAGTCTCGCTCTGTCGCCCGGACTGGAGTGCAGTGGCCGGATCTCAGCTCACTGCAAGCTCCGCCTCCCGGGTTTAGGCCATTCTCGTGCCTCAGTCTCCCGAGTAGCTGGGACTACAGGCGCCCGCCACCTCGCCCGGCTAATTTTTGTATTTTTAGTAGAGATGGGGTTTCACCGTGTTAGCCAGGATGGTCTCGATCTCCTGACCTTGTGATCGCCCGTCTCGGCCTCCCAAAGTGCTGGGATTACAGGCTTGAGCCACCGCGCCCGGCCTCAACTTTTTTTTTTTTTGAGTCAGAGTCTTGCTCTGTCACCCAGGCTGGAGTGCAATGGCTCGATCTCGGCTCACTGCAACCTCTGCCTCCCAGGTTCAAGGGATTCTCCTGCCTCAGCCTCAAGTAGCCGGGATTACAGGCATGTGCCACTATACCTGGCTAAGGGTGGGATTTCGGCATGTTAGCCAAGCTGGTCTTGAACTCCTGAGCCCAGATTATCCACCCACCTCAACTTCCCAAAGTGTTGGGATTACAGGCCTGAGCCACCATGACCAGCCAAGAAAAGAACCCTTGAAAAGAAAATTCAGAAGGACAGGGAAACTGTATTAAGGATCTGAGATGAGAGTTTTGCCTTATTTTTCCATTTACTTACTAGAACTTAGGAGTATGCTGGGCTCTGAAAGGAGATGTAGGAGGGAAACTTTCAATAAATATTGATCCATACTTGCAATGAAATAAGTACCAGAGACAAACTGTCCCCCACCCTTGCTTGGGAGCCTCGTAGAAGCTATGACCCATCCATCCACCTGCTGCATGGCTCAGCTCGACATTGTGGTTTTGAATCTGAATGCTTTAGGAAGGACATGTTGGCTCCAGACTCAGCGTCTCCTGTTGATTTTGTCTAACCTGCTTCTCTGATTCATTTAATTTTCTGCACCCTGTCAGCATTTATGCTTGCAGCCCATAGAGTGAAAGCAATCACGGTAATAATAAATGCAGTATAACCTTCTAAGAACCCATATCACTATGCGTGCTGCAGATCATTCTTTGTGGGAGGACTGTCTTGCACACCATCGCATATTTAGCTGCATCTCTGGCCTCTGCCACTAGATGCCAGCAGCAATGCCCCACCCATCCTAGTTATGACAGCTTAAAATATCTGCAGACAGTGCTAAATGTCTCCTGTGGGGCAACACCTTCCCCAGTTGAGAACCACTGGCATATGTGAAAGCACAGATACATGAAAAAGAGCAGTGGAAGGCCAGGCGCGGTGACTCACGCCCGTAATTCCAGCACTTTGGGAGGCCGAGGCGGGTGGATCACCTGAGGGTCAGGAGTTTGAGACCAGCCTGGCCAACATGGTGAAACCCCATCTCTACAGAAAATACAGAAAAATTAGCCAGGCATGATGCCAGACATCTGTAATCCCAGCTACTCGGGAGGCTGAGGCAGGAGAATTGCTGGGAGGTTGCAGTGAGCTGAGATCTCGCCACTGCACTCCAGCCTGGGCAACAAGAGCAAAACTACATCTCAAAGAAAAAAAAAGAGCAGTGACTAGCATAACTATCCATGGATTTCATGATGCAGGCATTGATACGGTTTGCATGTTTGCCCCCTCCAAGTCTCCTGTGGAAATGTGATTTCCAACGTTGGGGGCTGGGGCCTGGTAGGAGGTGACTGGATCATGGGGGAGGATCCCCCTTGAATGGCTGAGCACCATCTCCTTGGTGATAAGTGAGTTCTTGCTCAGTTAATGCCAGATGAGGTTGTTCAAAAGTCTGGGACCTCTCCCCTCTAGTTCTTCTCGTGCCATGTGAAGTGTCTGCTTTGGCTCCCATTTTGCCTTCTGTCATGAGTAAAAGCATGCTGAGGCCGCTCCAGAAGCCAGGCAGGTGTGGGCACTACACTTCCTGTATAGCCTGCAGAACCTCTTTTCTTTGTACATTACCCAGTCTCAGGTATTTTATAGCGACACAAAAGCCTGAATAACATAGGCATAGATCAAGAATGGTCTCAAATACCACATCAAGGTGTTTAGGTTTTATCCTTTGGACAATGAGAAATTGAGTATTTCAAGCAGATGTTACGTACGTATTTGCCACTGGATACCTCTGTGCAGGATATACTGGAGGGGGTGAGAGTAGTCTAGAGTTAAGGCCCTAAAGTGTGACTCAGTACAGCAGAGGGGGACCTCAAACTTGGTATGCCCTAAAAAAAACCCACTATGCAGCCAGGCGTGGTGGCTCAGGCTTGTAATCGCAGTACTTTGGGAGGCCAAGGCTAGTGGATCACTTGAGGTCAGGAGTAGAGGTGACAGGACCTACCAGCAAAGGGTGGAGGGGAGAGAGGAGCCAAGGGCGACTCAGTTGAGCTACAGTGACGGGGAATTGGCATAAGTTGGAAGAGGAGATATAGGAGGAGGAACCTGTCTGAGGGAGAGCATAGTGGCATTGTTTGTTTGAGACAGGGTCTCACTCTTTTGCCCATGCTGGGGTATAGTGGCGCAATCTCAGCTCACCGCAGCCTCTGCCTCCCGGGTTCAAGCAATTCTCCTGTCTCTCAGCCTCCTGAGTAGCTGGGATTACAGGTATGTACCACTATGCCTGGCTAATTTTTGTATTTTTAGTAGAGATGAGGTTTCACCATATTGGCCAGGATGGTTTCAAACTCCTGACATTGTGATCCACCTGCCTCAGCCTCTTGAGTAGCTGGGATGACAGGCGTACACCACTATGCCTGGCTAATTATTGTATTTTTAGTAGAAATCCGGTTTCACCATGTTGGCCAGACTGGTTTCGAACTCCTGACATCAAGTGATCCACCTGCCCCAGCCTCTTGAGTAGCTGGGATGACAGGTGTACACCACTATGCCTGGCTAATTTTTGTATTTTTAGTAGAAATCACGTTTCATCGTGTTGGCCAGGATGGTTTCGAACTGACATCAAGTGATCCACCTGCCTCAGCCTCTTGAGTAGCTGGGATGACAGACGTACACCACTGTGCCTGGCTAATTTTTGTATTTTTAGTAGAAATCACATTTCACCATGTTGGCCAGACTGGTTTTGAACTCCTGACATCAAGTGATCCACCTGCCTTGGCCTCCCAAAGTACTGGGATTATAGGCGTGAGCCGCTGCGCCTTGCCGCATCATGGGTTTTTTAGGGCAGGCTGAGTTTGAGGTCCCTGCAGGACACCCAGCTGCAGCTGGGCAGGAGGTCAGGGTCTGAGCTCAGAAGAGAGATGGAGATTGAGGAGCTGGTGGCTCTTACTTGGTTGCTGTAGCTATGGAAGTAGAGGGGATGATCCAGGTGACAGGAGGGAGGAACAAAGGAAGAAGCTGGTGCCCCTCCAAGGCCCACCCTGGCCTAGCGGGAGTGAAGGAGACTGAAAAGGGGGGACCAGAGAGCTGGAGGCAGCTCTGTCCGCCAGAGGCTTATGGCTAATGGGACAGATTTGACAGCTAAGAAACAGATCTATATACGATGAAGGCCCCAGAGCATGACGGTGTCAGTGTATGCTGCCAGCGTTGTGTGAGTTGAGAGTGTGTGAACTCCAGGAGGGCTGGATGGGAGGGGAGGGGTGGGCCACAGCCACATAGAGCTTTCTTGGGTGTGATTCTGAACCCTCTCCATTGATGGCAGAAGTTAGAAGGGAGCTGCTTCTCCAAATTTGCAGGCCCAGGTCTTCCCCACTTGCACAGTCGGCAGGGTGTTTCCCATCAGGAGGCATTATCATCTCCCATCAAGGGGCAGGAAAACCAACCTTGTCTGCTTTCATAACTTTCTGTGTGTGATTTTTGACTGGGGGATGGGAAAAGGGGAGAAGGAAATATTAGTGCTTCCTGTTGTTTTCAAGACCATTTACGAATTGCATTTTACGGTCTTTTCATTTTGTGACATCAAGCATACGAAGCATGATAGCCATAGAACTGGCCAATGGAAAAATGTAAAGAAAACCCACCGGGTGCAGTGGCTCATGTTTGTAATCCTAGTACTTTAGGAGGCCGAGGCAGGCAGATCACCTGAGGTCAGGAGTTTGAGACCAGCCTGGCCAACATGGTGAAACTCCGTCTCTACTAAAAATACAAAAATTAGCTGGGCGTGGTGGTGTGTGCCTGTAATCCCAGCTACCCGGGAGGCTGAGGCAGGAGAATCGCTGGAACCCAGGAGGCGGAGGCTGCAGTGAGCAAAGATTGCGCCACTGCACTCCAGCCTGCCTGGGCGACAGAGTGAGACTGTCTCAAAAAAAAAAAAGAAAGAAAGAGAAAATCCTGGCTCCATTGACTTCACACACTTAATATAAAAGTTCCCATTTTAATAATTTTAAATATATAGTTTTGTGGCATTAAGTACATTCACACTGTTGTGTAACCATCACCACTATCCATCTCCAGAAGGCTTTTCCTCTTGCAAAACTGAAACTCTGGATCCATTAAGCAGTAACTTCCCATTCTTCCTCTCCCTAGCCCCTGGCAACCACCATTCTACTTTCTGTCTCTGTGAATTTTACTATTCTGAGTGCCTCATATGATTAAAATCATACAGGGTTTGTCCTTTTATAACTGGCTTATTTCACTTAGCATGGTGTCTTTTTTTTTTTTTTTTAAAGACAGAGTTTTCACTCTTGTTGCCCAGGCTGGAGTGCTATGGCGCAATCTCAGCTCACTGCAGCCTCTGCCTCCCGGATTCAAGCGATTCTCGTGCCTCATCCTCCCGAGTAGCTGGGATTACAGGTGTGTGTCACCATGCCTGGCAAATGTTTGTATTTAGTAGAGATGGGGTTTCACCATGTTGGCCAGGCTGGTCTCTAACTCTGACCTCAAGTGATCCACCCGCCTTGGTCTCCCAAAGTGCTGGGACTATAGGCATGAGCCATCGCACCTGGCCAGCATAGTGTCTTTTCAAAACTCATCCAAGTAGTAGCATGTGTCAGAATTTCCTTCCTTTTTATGGCTGAATAGTATTCCATTGTACATATGTTCCACATTTTCTGTATCCATCAGTGGACGGTTAGATTGCTTCCACCTTTTGGTTATTGTGTGGAATATCGGGGGTGGGAATATCCATTTGCGTGTCTGCTTTCAGTTCTTGGGTTTATACCTGGGGTGTCCCTTGACTTTTGCTGTATGATTGACTCCTGCTGGGTACTTCTGGGACTGCTCTCTTTGTTACCTTTCTGTTCTAGCTTCTGGGAGAATCTTAGGTGTGTCCCTAGGCTGGGTTTTGTGAACAGTCGGAGAGCCATTACTGAGTCCCTGCCTACAAAGATCCACACCTTATCCACTGGCACCATCCTAGAGTTTGAATCAGGAAGATTGACGTTCTAACCTCAGTACTTCCACTAATGTGCCTTGTGATGGTACAAAGCTTGTTCATCTTCCTGTGGGCCTCTGTTTCCACACGAACGCAATGGGAAAGTAGAACTCAGTGGTCTTCGGGGTCCCTCCCAGGTGATGGACAGTGAATGCACAGTGGTCTCCTAAGCCTGGTGACCAAGGAACCAAGGTGGGCACGAAGAAGGCAGAGCCCCAGATGCCTGCCATGGATAATGCGATTCAGCTTCCCGGAAACCTGGGACGGTTAGATGGCTTGTGTACTTGCTGAATTCTGGCACATGCTACCTGGCTCGTTTTGCGAGTAAATGTAGCAGTAATTCCCCTTAAAGCAAAACTGTATGTTATATATTATCCACCCTTTGTTGAGAGAATGGGACAAAGAGAGGCGGGATAACTGGTTTTACCATAGATTTTTGGCAGATGTCACCAACTAATACTGTCAAGAATATTTTATAGGCAAATTTTACCTGTTGTTGGGACTGCAGTTTGGTCACAGGCCAAGGCAATTTTAATCTTTTTTTCCTCACTTCTTTTAAAAGAAAAAAAAAACTAAAGCGCAGACTTCCTTCTCCTTAGCTTGAACTGTGAGCAGGAGTCCACGCTTTCCTTAACTAGGAAGGTGAGTTCCAGGAAGTTACCACATGATCAACTTTCAGGCCTCTCCAGTGCACATAAAAATTGTGGACTTGCCTGGGGCTCCCTGCTGGTGTTTGCAGAGTAGGAACTAATCCTCCCATTAGTTCTTTCTCTGCCCCACCAGGGAACCATCACATCTACCAATGACTTTGTGTCTTCTTTATCTCATCTGTAAAAGGCGGATCCTGTTTCTGTTTTCAAGAGTGTGTTAGGGTATTGGGATGACTAGAACCCATTTGGAGCACATGTGAAAATGTATAGCATTTTCTTTTTAGGAGACACTTTAACCATCTAATTTAAAAAAAAAAAAAAGACTTAGGTCCGGATACTAGACCATCAGTTTTTTAATATATGGAAAATTTAGAAGCAATTTTCAAAAATTTCTCACTGTGACTGGAACTAGGTTATGACAATACAAGGCTCCTAGGGGAAAAATTTATACTGAATAAAACTCTAAAATAAATGAGTATACTAAAAAACACCAAAAATCTGGCCAGGGGTGGTGACTCACACCTGTAATCCCAGCACTTCGGGAGGCCAAGGTGGGCAGATCACTTAAGACCAGGAGTTTGAGACCAGCCCGACCAACATAGTGAAACCCCATCTCTACAAAAAATAGGAAAATTAGCCGGGCATGGTGGCAGGCGCCTATAATTCCAGCTACTCGGGAGGCTGAGGCAGGAGAATCACTTAAACCCGGAAGATGGAGGTTGCATTGAGCTGAGATTACTCCACTGCACTCCTGCCTGTGCAACAGAGCCAGACCCTGTCTCAAAAAAAAAAAAAAAAAAAAAGAATGGCTGCAAGAAGTAAACAGAGGATGTTTACTCCTATTTTGTTCCTTACAAGTATAGCTAACAAAGAACCTTGTGAGTATTGGAATAATAAAATGTCGTTCCCATTTAAGTTGCGCATGTAAGTCTTTAGACCTGCACCACAGGATTTTAGAATCTTTGTCTCTGGCTGTTGGATCATGAAAGACCCCTTTTGCTTCAGCTGTAAAACAAGGCAAATTTTACACATAATAGAAACCATTATATATGTGTATTGGTTTAGGGAAGCCTATTTTTTTAACATTCTGTTTCCTGATAAAACCTTAGAAAAATCATATTGTGTTTAAAAGTTGCGGATGTTCTCAGCAACTCAAGGGCTGACTGACAATTTCTGGTTTTGCTGGTACTTGTCTACAATGGAAGTTGGAAGCTTAGTCGGAGTAGAAAAGTTGTAAATTTGGTGTCTTTGTGACAAATGGCTTTTATTTCCCAACAGATTTCTTTATAAAATAATTTAAACTCTTGATTTTTGTTTGCATTTGAATGGAATTTTTTTAAAAAATCTGGCCCTTTAATAAGTGCAAGACATTAAATTTATTGTGAAATATTAGGTCACTGGGTGGAAAGTTTCTTCCCTGATCATCCTAGCTTCACATTTTTAGTTATGTGAAGTACACATGTTGATAATATTTTGGTTTTCTCCTGCCTGAAATCTTCAGTCCACCTCCATGGCAGTCTGTAGAATGAAGCAGCTGTGGTCCATGGCCAGGTGTGCGTCCTTTGCTGATGGAAGAGCTGATCTGCAGATACCTGCAGGAGGAAGCCATGCATGACATCTGCTGGGATATGATTTCCCCCCATACTCCTGGAAAATTAGAACCGTTTATAGCAGCCTGGTTCCAATACACTGGCAGGGCAAGGATTGGCTCGTTCTCTTACAAACACAGTGTGGCTGGATGCACTCATAAATGAAAAATGATCTGAGTGCTGTGGGTGGGTGGGGCTCTGGAGCTCAGGAGGTGAAGCCGGGAGGAGAGAGAGAGAATCTGCTCCACAGCTTCACAGAGCATGGGGAGCTGGCAGGAAGTTGGAGCACGCATGGCGCAGCTTGTATTTTTGTTGATAGTTAATAACCCAGGACTTTAAAGACCTGAATGGAGAAGGGAAATGAAGCACAACCAACTCTGGAGTCTGTCCCATTCCAGAGGCTGCTGAAGCATAGCAGACAACGCTCACCTGACCAGCTCATAAAGCAGGTAGGAGGGGAGACCTGAGCGGTGAAGAGAATCACATATTCTCTCTGAACACAACTTACAGGTCTTCCAAGGGTTTATTATTTTTTAATTACATGAGAGATGAGCAGGTAATAGTAACATAAAAGACTCAGCTTGAATTGTGTTGATAATCTGCCCAAGCAAGAGTTTTCTCAGTTACTAGTTTGATGACCAAATGACAGTTTTATTTTGAGAGTTGCTCTAAGGAAAAAAAAAACAAAAGCATGCAGCATTGAAGCTAAAACTCATTTAAAAATTGGCAGATGATAAATGAACTGCAGACACTGTTTTAGAACAAATACTTTGAAGGGAGTCAACCAGAAATTGATTTTCAGGCTTGACTGTGGCTATATTTTCATATTTCAGAGCCAACGAGGTGCTCGCTAATTTTTGCTGGCTTTTGTAAGAAAGGAGGTGGATGTATAACAGCTGTGAAATATCCAGAAATTGACTGGGATCCAGAGTGAAGCCCGAATGCACTAATGTTTTCTCCATTAAGGCAGGCTGCCTCTGCTCGGCTTCTAAGTCAAGGCATTGGAAAGCAGTGTGAAAGTGAAGTGTGAATCCTGAATATTTGTCATGGAGTGAGGGGAGTGCAGAGGGTTGGAAACTGTCACAGTGACGTTTCATACTCAGAAGTAGAAAAGAAATGGGGAGGACCATGGGTGGCAGCCACATGCAAGGATAATTTTAAAACGGATTTTTGATTCCCATGATTGTAGCCGAGTCTCAGGGTGTTCTTTCCGTTGTCAAGGTTTGGGGCTTGTGTTAAGAGAATTAGAACAGAATAAAGATCATTTCCAGCCCCAGGTTCTGAATCATTTCTAGGCTTTGCTTCTCCTGGGCACTGGGATGATCTGACATGTTTTCCCCCACGAATGAAGTGGCCAGAGTATTGGGGGATTGGGCTAACATGGAGTAGGCTGGATAGAAATGGCACGTGTGATCAGCCTGAGAAGAACGTCAGAGGTAGGTAGAGAACTTTGTTTCGGCAAAATAGCCCAGCCTGAATCCTGGAACTCTTTTGCATTGAGGTTTGGAGAACCTCAGCGGCTTCAGCCCCGTAGCCACAGGGGTGTGTCTGAAAAGGCAAAAGTGGGAGCTGCTTGAGTTGCTACTTACTGCCTGGCTGGCATCCTCATGCTGTGGTCATCCTCATGCCATGGTGGCCACGCTTTGTGGCTTTGCATTTTAGTCCTGGAGGGCTAGGAGGTGGCTGTGTTTAGTTAAGCAAGCCCACACCATTGCTAGTCTCTTTCTCAGTGTGATTTCTCAGCATTACACAGCTAGCCTTCTATGGGAGGAGGAACAGCACCTCCTGTAGTCTTTTAGGAAACTTTTTCACCCCATATTCCTACCATCCCCACCCCAATTCTTGCCCTTTCTTGCTTACTTTCCACCTGTTGTGTGTGCCCCCTTTGTCTCCCACCCTTCAGACTGATCTGTCCCAGTGTCCCAGGTGCTATCTGCAGTGACTTAAGCTGAGTTGGGGACAGGCTCCTTCCCAGGGTTCCTGCTGGAAGCGGTGTTCAGCAAGCTATGGCCCTTAGGCAACTCCAGCCTGCCCTAGCCTGTTTTCATATGGCCTGGGAGCTAAGAATGTGTTTTATGTTTTAAAGAGTTGAAGAAACAAAGAATATAGAACAGAGATAGTGACCCACAAAGCCTATCTGATGTTTAGAAAAAGACATTTGCTGGTTTGCTGGTTTGCTGGTCAGACTGTTGATTCCCCCCCCCACCGCCGCTTAGAGACAGAGTTTCACCATGTTGGCCAGGTTGGTGTCAAACTTGAGACCTCGAGTGATCCACCCATCTCAGCCTCCCAAAGCACTAGGATTACAGGCATGAGCCACTGCTCCCAGCACCCCACCTTGACCTGTTGATTTTTTAATATCATTGGTGAATACTGTGATTAGCGGGTTGATGCAGCAAATTAAGTCCTCAGCAATTTGAACGGGCTCTTGTTTGGGAAACTGATTTTAGTTTCTTAGTCTGTATTAAATGCTATCGCCTCCAAACGGGTAAATTCAGGATTTAGGAAGTTGAAGCTTTTCTGCAGGGTCCCAACAATAGTAAAGAAATACTAAATGAACTGTATGCCCGTGGTTGGATTTTCACCCTCTTTCCTGGTTTATGAACCCGCTGGAGAAGACAACAATGAGGCCAGCCATGTATTGACTGTGCGCCCTACTGGAAGAACCCAGTGGGAACCAAAACTCAGCTAATACATACAAGTCATTCACTTCTTTCTCTTTTGCGTACTGAATGCTGGCTAGACTTCCACAATCTGAGACTGTTTGGTGTTGCCACTTTGAAAAAAAAGATGTTTTTCGTAATTAAAAAAAAAAAAAAGACAGCTGAATACCATGTTTTCTCAAATTTAGAACAATGTTTCTTTATTGCTCTCTAAGAAAGCTTACTGTAGGCCCTCCAACCTTACCCCTGAACACGCAGTTCTCCTCTACCCAGCATAGTATTTCATTGTTAATGTCATTTCTAATAAAGGAAGAGGAAAATCTGGTGACCTTGTTCATGTTTAACTTGTGTCGAAACTTCAGGCCTCGATATGGAGCCGTCTTGTGTAAGTAGCATTTTGTCCATTGCAGAAACACAGGAAAGCATCTCACAGGAGATTGTCGTTTACTACCAGGACATTTCAACCATCTCTCCTCCCGTATTTGGAAATTGGATGTTGTCAGTAGAGAAGAATGGGGGTGGGGCCCAGTTTGACAAAACAAGTGAGGAAGGATGAAAATATGAGAAGTATGGCGCCCTGCAGGAGGGAAGGCCTGGAAAACAAGATGGCGCCTGTACGCTTGATGAGCCAGGCTGTCAGAGCTGGGAGGGGTGGGTCCTTTAGTCTGCCATGGGAGCTGAGCAGCACTTCTGTATTTAGAAAAGGGGTTGGCTCTGAATTTAGAGATTAAGCAACCTGCTGTTCCTGTATGCACTGGAATTTCAAAGAGAGTCAGAAACCTGATTTGCGTAACTGCTGAAACTCAAGTGGAAACCAACCAGGCTGAAGTGTGGACTCCCCAGGCCAAGGGGCAGTTAGGAATCAGCACGTGAGAGAATGTATTAGGCTTGCCCAAGAGGGAGTGGTGCTGTGTGGCCAGATGCAGTGAGGCGGGCTGTGGGGTGAAGGGTCAGCTTTGGGTTCCCAGAAGGCTCGGGCTGGAGGGTGAGTAACCTCTTCCTCTGCATGGGTAGGCAGCGTGTGTCAGAATTCTGAAACTTACCTGGTACCACACGGTAGCACGTGGCACCTTTTTGCTTCTGAGCCATGCAACCAAGCTGGCTCCTAAAGAGGCAGAAACCACTGAAGTCTAATCACTTTAGTGTGCAAGCCATGAGCAACCCGTAACAAGCCAACTCATCTGTACAGTGTTGTGAGGGCTGAGTGTCCAGCCCAAAGCTGGAGCATCTGTCATCTCCCTTTGGCTATGGAAACAGGGCTGGAATCTGACATCTATTTATCATTTTTTTCCTGATGGTGAATAGGATCAAAGACCAAGCCAGACGTCTACATATATGCATAAAGCGTGTAAACTTAGAGGAGAGGAACAGCCAGGCAAAATAGAAGTTCTGATTCTGAATTCAAGAAAACTTGTGACTGTGTCTATAAAAGGGAATCAATAATTTCATGGCTCAGTGGCCAGCAGGGGATCCCTTTCTGTGGCTTTGTGTTTACATACAAGCTGTGCCCCTCTGAAGAGCTTTTGTAGGTGATACAGTCTCTCACTTCCAAACGCGAGTTCTAGAAGTTACCTGCAGTGGGCACTGGGGGTAGAGTGCAAGGTCCCTCATGCCGTGGAGATCCCGACTGGAGCCCTGCCTTTCCTTGGTGACCGGGGAACAAGATAGCAACATTCTCCCTCCATGGACATGGCAACTCTTCCTTGTAGCAGAGCATGCCCCATTGTGACTTCTTCTGTTGTCTTTGCTGTCCCTTGTGGGCCCATGTGCCCAGATTGCCTTTGTTAAGCGCAGGTGTGCCTCACTGGATAGCCACACTGTAACTCCCCGGATGACCTCAGCAGGGCACATCATCAGCCCTGCACCACGAGGTCCCTACACCACGGAGTCAGGCCGTGACAGTGGTTGACCTGGGACTCTAGATCTGCCTTCCCTTTCTTTCAGGATCTCTTCCTGCAGAATCAACCCAACTATATTTGACATGCAGCAGAGGAACTCGGTCCTTAAAGGGACCAAAAGTGACTCATTTGGTAGAAGAGACGGATCACCCGATAGTCTGTATTTTTTGTAATTTTGAGGTTTGGAGGCTGTCAGGTAGCCCAAAGCCAAATAACACCTAGACCATCTCTTTGCCTTTCTCATTTCAACACTTCCCAAATTAGAAGATGGAAACCAAGTTGGAAATTGGCAGAGTAAGGTGAATCTGAGGAAGGCGTGAAGTGGCCCTTGAGAATCCGTTTGGTAAAAAGTCTCTATTTCAGTGAGACACCTGAGACCACAGGGGCAGAATCAGTGCAGATGACTCCCAGTGAAGGGCAGATAAACGTTCTTCTGTTTATGTATTGTGTTTTTCCAAGGCTTACCCTTTTTAATAAAAACTTAAAATTCTTACAAACTCTCCTCCTCATCCCCGTGCTCCGACCCCCCCCCCAAAAAAAAAGTGGTTCTGCAGTGAACAATTTAGATTTCCACACAAATTATAACAAAAATGGAAGGACCACAAGCCATGAGGTGAATGGCAGGAGATTTAAGGGTAGCAGAGCTGGTCTTCATTTGAATGGCATGAATCCCAAAATTCATCATGGTGCTCTTAATGGAATAGCAACCTTTCACTCTTGCCTTTTGCACCAACATTTCTGCCCTTTTGGCAAAAGTGTTCGTATTTTCTCTTGCTGGCCACTTCCACCAGCAAGAGGAGGATCTGCTTCGCCATGAGTTTGCAACACTTTGACTTCAGTTCCCAGACGACTGCCCATGGGGTAGAGGCTTGACTTTTGGCAGTAAGCTGCTGGCTTTGGAAAACATCACGGGTATTTTATTGTAACAGATGCAAGACAGTTTTGGCAGGGGAGCAATCAAGACCTGGAGGGGAAACAGAAAATTACATCTAAGTGCTATAGGAAAGAAGGTGGCAAAAAATAAAGGATGCAGTTTGAATTTGTAGAGCTAAGTCCTTTGCACAATCTGTTTTACAGGCTAGAACTTGCTTGACTTCAGTTTATCCCTCAAGTGAGTCAAGGAATGTTAAAAGAGAATGAAATGCTGAAGCTGTGAAATGTATGTACTTGGGGACAACTTGGTGTTTGAGGATATTATTGGGGTCCCACTGGCCCATCCAAACTTTCTGTGATGAAAATCCTGCTGTTTTCATACTGCTGAGACATTAGATGTTCTTATACCTGTGTCTAATTAGACATTTATAACAAGTTTGTTAGGGTAGTAGAAATTTAACTTCTCACCTTAAAAGTGAACGGATTCAGCCATTTCAGTGGAATAAACATCAGTCTTCGCTATAGTGTTCTGGGTGGCTTCATTCATTACATTTGTTGCCACTGGGATTTCAAAATGGGGATAGAATCTGCTTTCAGTTTTAGTATGTGTTTTGTTTTTTAATTATATGGGTTCTTCATCTACTCCAGAAACAACCTCTGGATCACTCTAAAACCTAAGCAGTCTTGAAGCCAGGATCTCAAACCTTATAAGTTAGTCACTATTCTAGGCCAAATCACAGTGAATAATATAGCACTGATTGTTAAGATCGTTTTTAGTCTGATGTGATTTCCTATGATAGACTCTTGTTATCCACAGATTGACTCAGAAATCTGTGAGGTTTCCTCTGCTTTCAACCTATTTTCTTTTTTATTGCTCTATATTACGTGATTAGCCCTGGAACCAGGATAGGTGGAGAACTAGGTCAAGATGATAATGCAACTGACTAGTCATAGGATGTTCAGACTGCAAGGTTTAGAGATGTATTTTTTAGGTGACCAAACCTAGATAAAGAGAAGCTAAGTGTGAGTGCTATCCTATGTGTGTGTATGGGCATGTGTGTGTGTGTCAGGGAGGGAGAAATGTAATTATTTCATTCATGGCACTCACATGGACCTGGAGACATGGCTCTTTTTGAGCAACACTTTTTTTTTTTTTCCCCCGAGACGGAGTCTTGCTCTGTCGCCCAGGCTGGAGTGCAGTGGCCGGATCTCAGCTCACTGCAAGCTCCGCCTCCCGGGTTTACGCCATTCTCCTGCCTCAGCCTCCGGAGTAGCTGGGACTACAGGCGCCCGCCACCTCGCCCGGCTAGTTTTTTGTATTTTTAGTAGAGACGGGGTTTCACCGTGTTAGCCAGGATGGTCTCGATCTCCTGACCTCGTGATCTGCCCGTCTCGGCCTCCCAAAGTGCTGGGATTACAGGCTTGAGCCACCGTGCCCGGCCGAGCAACACTTTTTTTAAAGAGACAGAGTTTCACTCTGTTGCCCAAGCTGGCATGCAGTGCTTCGATCCTAGATCCTAGGTTGCTGTAACCTTGAACACCTGGGCTCAAGTAATCCTCCCACCTCAGCTTCCCCAAGTACTGAGATTATAGGTATGAGCCACTGCACCCGGCCAAACAAAACTCTTTATGTAAGACTCTGTCTCAGTTTGTAGGTCTGCCTTCTCTTTTGTAAACATGGTCCAAACACACTCACATGGTTTGTTTTTGTTAGAGAAATGCCTCGTGGTGTTGTAACAACTTTTCTGTGAGAGTTCAGACCAGTGTCAGATGAACTCCCCAAGGTTGATGTGCTCGGTTCCATTTTGCTTTCATGGCACTTGGGTTGGTGTGAGGGGGAAATAGCCTACAGAACAGTCTAAGATGCTTTGGATGTATAGTTTTGAAATTGAGAGACAAGTCCGGGCATGGTGACTCACGCCTGTAATCCCAGCACTTTGGGAGCCAAAGGCGGGTGGATCTGAGGTCAGGAGTTCGAGGCCAGCCTGGCCAACATGGTGAAATCCTGTCTCTACCAAAAATACAAACATCTGGGCGTGGTGGCACGCGCCTGTAATCCCAGCTACTCCAGAGGCTGAGGCAGGAGAATATCTTGGACACGGGAGGCGGAGGTTGCAGTGAGTCGAGACTGTGCCACTGCACTCCAGCCTGGGCGACACAGCGAGACTGTGTCTCAAAAAAAAAAAAAAGAAAAATCAAAGACAAATCGATTTTGGCTTTTCCTGAAAATGGATCTTATTTTGAGAACCACAGTTGACACGACTGTGGGAAGTGTTGCTTATTCTTGGCAAGAAAATTACCCTGAAAAGGTGCTTGTGATCCAGGAGACAGAAGCCTGCCCTAGGCACTCTGGCAGAGCTGGGGGAACTGTTCGAACTCAGCATCAGTAGTTTGTATTAAATCCACATTTGTATGGTAGGACCCACCCAGATGAAGAAGGTGCATCCTAAAAAGCGGGATTATTTTAGTTACCCTGTGTAATGGTATTCAGAATGTAACATGGAATGTATATTCGGAATGTAATATTTCTGCTTCAGAAATATTTAGAACCCAACCTAGAGGGTTTGATCCAAAGGATGTATTAAACACTTGCGTGCTTAGCTATATAGAAGCCACAAGACAAAAAGAAGCCGACGAGGCAAATGCAGTCACTGTCAGAGAAGGAAGTGGTTTGACCAGCTTGTGCTCAAGCTAAATCAGACAGAGAGACAGACAGATGTAGGGCACAACACTCTCTTTTTTCCTTTTGCACAGGATCTTTAAGCATCTCTCCATCTTAACCTGGATTCTATTAATAGATTTCAGAGGGACTGTGAACCTGGAAGGGAAGAAAACTGTAGCTCAAATTTAGTATTTCCTTCAATAATGGATGTGGGCAACAAAGGACAGTAGTATTAGCAATCCTTACGTCTTTGTCACCAGCACAAATGATACTCATTATTTGTAGCAGATAAACCCCAATATCATCTACACTCATTACTACTTTGAGAATATGTCAGCTAATCTGTTTAGCAGCTGTGTTGCTAGATCTTCAAATTCAGTGTAACAAAGAAGCACATACAGGTTACTGCATTACAAATCTTTAAATATTTAGGGTATTGTTTTTCCAGATAATTGATTTTCTTTGTAATCCTATGCATTTCATGCATTTAAAATACAATTTTTGAAACTTTACCAGGTAGCCAGAGAATCTGCAGCACAAAAGAATGTGAGAAGGAAGAAAGGGAACCCTGTCTTCAGGGCTACCATTTGATACTTACTTAGATCTTCATTTGCCAGGGAAAAAAGAAGAGCCCAGGACAGCGTGGTATGTTCTAGCCTATTCCGAGGTGACTGGGGGATCTTGATAAAATGCTGTAGGCCTGGGGTGGGGCCTGAGATCTCTGCTTTTGTAACAAATTCAGAATAGCCAGGCTGTAGCCTACAGCAATTCAGATAAGAACCTCTGTTTTCCAAACTCACTTCCTATAATTTTGATAAATCTTAGTTGTAGGTAGCTTAGTTGTAGTATTGCAACTCGTGGTTGTGGGAAGAGATGTTCCAGGAGAGAAAATGTGGGAAAATCCCAGAAGACAGACTTCACCTGCTTCAAAGTGTATATGTTGCCTCCTTTAGATCCCAGAGTAACTGCCCTGTTGGGATGTTAATTAGGTGGAAGCTCAGGCTTTGGGAGAGGCTGCCAAGGTGGAGGGTGGCGTGGCAGCATGTGCACGTGTGTTCCCAGGTGACCCTCTCATGGTGTGTGTTCCCCTGGGAAGCAGCTGCCAGCACCTTGGAGGGGCCACTTCCTGGGCTCATGGCCCGTGTGTACCAGGTGAGCTGTGAGCTGAGCCGTGCGCAGCAGCTGCTTGCCTGTAGCCAATTACCTCAGCCCTGCTGGGTGCAGAAGAGGGCAGATTACCATCTGATCCCATACATGTGTGCGGACCAGATGCTCTGTGCTCAGGAGCATTGTGTATATGGCTTTCTTCTTTCCAGAAGGGAGATTTATTAAGTGTGTCATTGGATGATGCAAGTTGTATATCTTTGTAAGATTTTCATAGACGTTTGCAAGTTAGAGAAAGGTCCTTTGGCAGAGTATCAGGGAGTAAAAATGTCCCTGTACCTCTGCAGCCCAAACAGCTCCTTTAATAGCTCCAGAACCCCGAGATCTGACCGACTGTCCCCTAATGGTGTGCTTTTGGCCTTGGTCAAACCACTTATGTCACAGGCCCACTGGTGACTTCACAGAGTGGCGCTTATAAACAGAAATCTAATTTTGTGTGTTTATCAAAGGTTATCAGCGGCCTGGAAACTGACTCATGCTAATCAAATTCCCAGGAGACTGGCATTGTGCAGTCCAAAGCCAGGTTATTGATTCCTAGTGAAGGAGGGATTCTTCGAGTGGCCAAAGATGTTATTGCCATCTCTTGTTGGTTTTGTTCTCTCAGTCCTATCTTCTGGGGAGAGAGGTGGTTGACTATGAGAACATCATGTGGAATATGTCTTCAGGCATGTTCTAGGATTCTAGATACAGCGTCCTCGTTCATGTAGAGGGCTGAAGAACCAACCAAAATTCTGTCTTTGGGTTTGCCTTTACTAGATTGCCTTGAGAAACTCTCCCCAACCCTGTTTTTCCCCCTTGTTCTCTTCCTTACGGGAACCCCCCAGGGTGTTCTGCCACAGGTTTCATAGTTTCAGACTCTGCCTGCCTGAGACCACATCGTCTCCCCTGGATTGGATCCAGGTGCTTCCTGGGTCTCCTCCACTAGGAAGAGTCTTGAAGGAGATGGGCATGGGGATGGGGACAGGTGCACAGCCATTATAGGGTGACCCTTACTATTTCTGCTATTCCTACTCTTTCTTTTTTCCTCTTTCTATTTCTACTCTTGAGGTAAACTTTCTGTAGCCCCAAGAATGTTCATCTTAGCCTTGAGGAAGCACAGGTGGCACCTCATGACTGGAAGAATTCTCCCTGGCAAACATGCCGTTTTATTTTTATTTCTCTTTTTGAGATGGAGTCTCCCTCTGTCACCCAGGCTGGAGTGCAGTGGCACAATCCCGGCTCACTGCAACCTCCACCTCCTGGGGTTAAGCGATTTCTCCTGTCTCAACCTCTTGAGTAGCTGGGACTACAGGCGTGCGCCACCACGCATGGCTAATTCTTGCATTTTTAGTAGAGATGGGGTTTCACCATGTTGGCCAGGCTGGCCTCGAACTCCTGACCTCAAGTGATCTGCCTGCCTCGGCCTTCCAAAGTGCTGGGATTACAGACGTGAGCCACTGCGCCCAGCCAAACATGCTGTTTTATACCAGTCTCAGCAGGAAGAGTCCCAATTAATTATCTGTGTTCTTAGTTCCCAAAATCTATTGTGTGAACCTGACTGCATCCCAAGAGGCATTTCAGGAAATACAGATTGTTGGACCCTCCGGCGGATCTGGGTGGGGTCTAGAGTCATATTTGTAAAATATTCCTTGGGAGTAAAGGAATTCCTTGGATCGTGCCCCCACCATGTCAGAATGCTTTTATGGCACGGCTGTCCTACCACCAATGAGTGATAGATGATTAGGAGGTCCCTTATATATACGTTTTTGCTTAAATCTTTACTGAACAACTGTTGTTTTACAAAGCAGTCCTTTTTTTCTTCAAATAAAAGGCTCCCTAGATTATTATTTTTGTTTCATTTTGTTTTTTGTTAAGAAACGGTATTGCTCTGTTGCCCAGGTTGGAGTGCACTGGTGCAATCATAGCTCACTGTAACTGTGAACTTCTGGGCTCAAGCAATCCTCCCACCTCGATTTCCCAAGTAGCTGCGAGTACAGATACACACCACCACCGGCTAATTCTTAAAAATATTTTTTGTAGAGTCATGGGTCTTACTACATTGCCCGGGCTGGTTTTGAACTCTTGGCTTAAGAGATCCTCCCGCTTCTTCCTCCCAAAGTGTTGGGATTACAAGCATGGGCCACCGTGTCTGGCCAGGATGGTTCTTTTGATGAGTCACATTTGGAAACCACCACTGTAGACCTGTCATCCCAGACCCAGAGCCCTGATTTTATGGATGAGGAAACTAAGGCCTGGAGAAAGAACGGGCTACCTGGCATCAAGGGTGCCAGGACTGATCCTTGGTTTATAGGGACAATATACAAAGGTACATTGGAAACTACTGGGTCTGCAAAGACCAGGTTCTATGTGTACTCTCTGGTTCTTGAGGAGATACAGTATTCTGAGCCCCAGGGGCCTTGTTTCTGGGCTGTCGCATTAGAATGGCGATGATGAAATGCTCATATATGCAGGGTACAGAAACAAATATAACCCGAGCATCCTTTCTCAGTTCTAGACTAAAACTTGAGTGACGTCAACCATCCTCATGCTTCCACAGCTGACAGGCCCCTGGAATGCCCCACCTCTTCAGTAGACCATTTCATCCTTCAGTGCCTCAACTTCCCCGTCTATAAAATAAAGATAAATCTATCTGTGCTACCTCCCTTACAAAGTTGATATGAAAATCAAATGAAACATAGGCCAGGTGTTGTGGCTCATTCCTGTAATCCCAGCAGTTTGGGAGGCCAAGGCAGTTAGATTGCTTGAACCCAGGAATTTGAAACTAGCTTAAAAATTTAAAACAATACACAAAAATTAGCTGGACCTGATGGCACAAGCCTGTGGTCCCAGCTACTCAGGAGGTGGAGGATGGAGAATTGCTTAAACCTGGGAGGCGGAGATTGCAGTGAGCCAAGATGGCACCACTGCATTCCAGCCTGGATGATACAGTGAGACTTGGTCTATGCTTCTGTTGGCGGGGGGTGGGGGTGGGGAGGATGGATGGGGAGAATGAGAGAGAGAGAAAGAAAGAAGTGGGGGAGGGAGAGAGAGGAAAGGAAGGCCAAATGAACAGTGCATGTGAAGGGCTTTGGGCAAGAAAGTGCCAAGCCATTATATAAACTTTAAAGGTGGTCTCATTATCATCATCACTATTATTATATTACCTCCAGAGACTTTATGTGTCTGCTGTGTGGCTCCAAATAGAATCAGTACAGGTGGAAGAAATACTTTATTCTGTTATAACCCAATGAAAGGCTACTTGGGAGGAATCAGGATTTCCATAGAAATACATCACTTCTGAATTTCCTGAAGTAGCTCTAATGGCCCATTAGTGAATCATTTCACACCCTCTGCCCTTTTTGTGGCGGCTTTCCAGCTATGTTCCAGAGTTTGGAGTTGTTGGGCGAGCAAGCTGGGACATGTAAGTCAGAGGATGTTTTTCTGTCTGCTCGGGGCGAGGGCTGTCTCTGATACCTCTGCTGCTGCCCTAGATGGTGCAAATGCTCCAAGATTTGTCATTTTGAGAATGGCAGGCTTTTCGACCTTGTGTTCCAGACTAGATTAAGAACCAGACAGATTTTAATATCTGTAAAGAGTTTCTGCAACTGTTCCAGCAAAGAGATATCCCTAGAACAGATAAAGCTTTATTTTCCTCCCCTGGAAATGATAGAGCTTGAGAACAACATAACTCAGTCTGTGGTGTAATAATTAACCTTAATGATCTTAAGTACCAATGAAGTCTCCCTAGTGTTGCTCAAAGAAAACATACAGATTTGCAGACATAAGTTACAAAAAGAGAAAACTTAAATAAAATACGAGAAATTCTAATAAAAGGAGTATGTGATTTAACGATACAATGTAAATGGCGTGTGCTTCCTGGAGGGTACTTTTGGGTCTGAGGTCATGTGATTCCGTAACAGCCTCAGCTTTGAATGGCTGGGTGGAGTAGGTAAGAGAACCATGTATATATATAAATTGTTTTAGGCTCGCAGTGGCTAATGCCTGTAATCCCAGCACTTTGGGAGGCGAATCACCTGAGGTCAGGAGTTCAAGACCAGCCTGGCCAACATGGTGAAACCCCGTCTTTACTAAAAATACAAAAATTAGCTGGGAGTGGTGGCAAGTGCCTGTAATCCCAGCCACTCGGAGGCTGAGGCAGGAGAATTGCTTGAACCCAGGAGGTGGAGGTTGCACTGAGCTGAGATGGCGCCACTGCCCTCCAGCCTGGGTGACAGATTGAGACTCTTTTTTTTTTTTTTTTTTGAGACAGAGTCCTGACTGGCTTCTTCTCACCCCCACTCCCAGATTTATTATTATAGACTCTTGGAAGCAATAGAAGGAAGATAGACAATCTCACTTTTTTTAAGTTCTTCAGGTGCAAACAATGTTAGGAAGTATGCAACTTTCTAAGAACTTCATCCTCGTGTATGACCCAAGGACAATGTAAAATACCACTTCAAACCCCAGTTCCCCAAATTCATGCAATTCTAACAACTGGAGATACGCAACAGAAAACAATTCTGGCTCATTTAAGCAAAAAAGAAATTTAGTGACAGAATTTTGGAAAGCTCACAGATACCAGTGGAAGTGTGAAGGTCTGGGCTTAAGAGAATGGGCAAAAACCAAGGGGGACTAGGTGGCCAGGGGCGGGTCCAAGGTCATGGCACGGAAGCTATCTGCTTAGGACACTACCACCATTACTAGACTCCTGTACCAGTCTTCATCTGTCCCCCTGTGTCTTCACATCCCTCCCGTATGATCCAGAATGCCAGGCAAGGTCTCCCAGTGGGCCAAATCTATGTCATATGCCTGTTACTCATGCCTGCGAGTGGGAAGAGAGAATAGACATCTCTTCTCTATCGGCTGTCTCATAACAGGCATTTCACCCAACTCCAAAGGGTGATTAGATAGGTACTGGATAGCCACAAAACTGTTCATCTTCCCTACCACATGGGCAAAATAAGTTGGAGAGATCTGTCTCGTCTTTATCTGCCATCTTTTCTTCGGTCCACATCTTTCTTTTTCTTGGCCTCGCTTTCCTTCTGTGCCTGTCCCAGATGCCCACCCTCTCAGGCTTGGTACAGCTGATAGACCACCAAGCTCAGTGTAATTGGCTCACTGTTGGTCATTTCTCTCTCTTTTTTTTTTTTTTTTGAGACAGTCTCACTCTGTTGCCAGGCTGGAGTACAGTGGCCGATCTCAGCTCGCTGCAACCTCTGCCTCCCGTGTTCAAGCAGTTCTCCTGCCTCAGCCTCCCTAGTTAGTAGGTGGGACTATAGGCATGCACTACCACTCCCAGCTAATTTTTGTATTTTTAGTGGAGATGGGGTTTTACCATGTTGGCCAGGATGATCTTGATCTCCTGACCTTGTTATCTGCCCACCTTGGCCTCCCAAAGTGCTGGGATTACAGGCATGAGCCACCGCGCCCGGCCGCCATTTTTAAATTTTAATGCCAGAACTGCATCAGATTCTCTACATGCAGTCTTTTTTTTTTTTAAGTACAATTTCCATTTTATTTTTCTCCAGAGAATAGTGTGTCTCAGTCTTTAAGGACTCAGCTCCTTACATGGGCTTTGGTGGGGGACGTGGGGCAGCACCCGCAGGTCTAAATCGGGGAGGGGGTGTTCGGTCCTTGCGGGCTTCACGAGATCGATTCCTGACTACTTTGCTGTGAATTGTACAACTCACACAGTAATGTAGCTTCACATACAGCTTGGGAAGCACATAGGCATCAAAGACGCTCGCTTCAGAAATGTCCCTGACCGCTGCGGCCTCCACTATGTTTCGAATGACGAATTTCTTAATGGCCTTGTCCTTGGGCACGCATCGGGCACAGTTAGTGCAGCGAATAGGCTGCACATGGCCGCGGCCCTTTTTGGCACGACTGTTGTTCCTTCTTTTCTTTGTCATTTCGGACATACGGACCAAAGAGCTCTACATGCAGTCTTATCCAGAAGAGGCTTAGTACTTCCTCTGGCGATGTGGACAGTTGACTTCCCTTAATGCAGTCAAAGATTGCAGTGCTTTTGTAGCTGGCTCTGTCATGAAATTAAGTTGACCATCTATGAGACCCCATAGGTTGTGCCTGAAACTATGTGGACGTGTTCAGAATATCCTGTGGGATCAGATTCTAATCCACGAGCCTGGACCGTGGTCCTGCCACTAGCATTCTATGCTGTTAACTTGGTTTGCTTGAGAGAATCTCCCCATGGCCCTGTGGAAGGACTGAGGTGGTGAGTTGTAGGTTGCTAGAAAAGTGAAAAGCTCTAACCAGTGAGGAAGACTGGATTTTATATACTTCATTTTCATTAAGCGAATCCTCATTCCTAAGCAAATAAGTGACATGCTCTTGATGGATAGAAGATGGTATGGGAAGACAGGGTGAGGATTGGTTTGTATTTTGAGGTATTTATTATTATTATTATTATGAGACGGAGTTTCCCTCTAGTTGCCCAGGCTGGAGTGCAATGGCGTGATCTCGGCTGACTACAACCTCCGCCTCCCGAGTAGCTGGGATTACAGGCATGTGCCACCACCTCGGCTAATTTTGTATTTTTAGTAGAGATGGGGTTTCTCCATATTGGTCAGGCTGGTCTGGAACTCCTGACCTCAGGTGATCCACCCACCTCGGCCTCCCAAAGTGCTGGGATTACAGGTGTGAGCCACCTCACCTGGCTTTTTATTATTATTAAGTCAGGTTTATTGAGATATAATTTGTTTACTCTTCAGCATCATAAGTTTTCCCCAATTCTAGAAGAAATTAAATGGAGTACACTCACAGTACAAAATTGAGATATTATACTAACATAAGAAGCTAAAGGAAGACCTCTTTAGTTGTACCAGTCTGTAAATTCTGGCAAACACAAGTCTTGTGAATTACCACCACACTCAAGACAGAGAACCATTTCCTCACCCTTGAAAGTATCCCCCATAGTCATCTTTTTCGTAATCCCCAGTCTCTGGCAACCATTGATATACACTGTCTTCCTATTTTGCCTTTTTCAGGATGTCATATAAATGGAATCGTAGTCTGCTTGGATGTCTATTAAAAAATACCTTAGACTGGGTTGTTTATAAACACCAGAAATTTATTGCTCACAGTTCTGGAGGCTGGGAAGTCAAGATCAAGGCACCCTCAGATTCAGTGTCTACTGTGGGCCCTGTTCCTCATAGATGGCACCTTCTTGCTGCACCTGCACATGGTGGAAGGGGCAGATAAGCTCCCTCAGGCTTGTTCTCTGTCTCCCTCTC
>NW_012116722.1:1029497-1034509 GCF_000951035.1 Colobus angolensis palliatus
CAGCTCACTGCAGTCTCAACCTTCTGTACTCAAGCGATCCTCCCACCCACAGCCTCCCCGGTAGCCGGGATTACACGTGTACAGTACCACATCCAGCTAATTCTGAGGGTTTTTTTTTTTTTTTGAGACAGAGTCTTACTCTGTCACCCAGGCTGGAGTGCAGTGGCGCGATCTCGGCTCACTGCAAGCTCCGCCTCCCAGGTTCACACCATTGCCCTGCCTCAGCTTCCCGAGTAGCTTGGGACTACAGGCGCCCGCCACCACACCCAGTTTATTTTTTGTATTTCTAGTAGCGACGGGGTTTCACGGGCTGGTCTTCGTCTCCTGACCTCATGATCCGGTCACCTTGGCCTCCCAAAGTGCTGGGATTACAAGCGTGAGCCACTGCGCCCGGCCATTTTAAATTTTTTTTTAAGAAACAGGGTCTTACTTTGTTGCCCAGAATGAACTCAAACTCCTGGGCTCAAGTGATCCTCCTGCCTCAGCCTCTGAAAATACTGGATCTACAGGGTTGAGCCAGGGCACCTGGCCCTCAGGCTTCTTATGTAAGCGTTCTACTCTGATTCACAAAGTTCTCTAACCTCATGGCCAAATGACCTCTCAAAGGCTCGACCTCTTAATACTATCACATTGGGGATTAAGTTTCAACATAAGAATTTGGGGAGACACAAACATTGAGTCACAGCAGAATCATACAGTTTGTAGCCGTTTGAATCTTCTTTCACTTAGCATAATAGATTGAGTAATCCATGTTGTTTGATGTTTCAGTAATCCATTCCTTTTCATTGCTGAATAGTATTCCTTTGTATACATGTGCCACAGTTGGTTTATCTGTTTGCTCTTAGAAGGTGCTGTTACATCAGGTAGAAGTTGGTGTAGCATCTCATGAAAGAGAGGTTTTGTGCCCCTTCTGTCAGAAAAATACAGTGAATTGGACAAAGAAACTTTTGCTCTTGGTGTATGTGGTCACTGCATTCCAGTCATGCTAGACTGTCATCTCCCTAAAGCTTTGGAAAAAAAAGTATGAAAAGTAAGGTATTTGAAAAAGAGTATGTATGTTTTCTTTTTCTTTGCCCGCAAGCATCAGCACTAGATTTTTGTCTATTTTTTGTTTTTGTCGTAGATTTTTTTGTCTATTTTGAATACAGATCTTATTTCTCTCTCTCATTACATTTTGAAACAAGTTTAAACCTTTTTGGGTTTTGTTCTGTTTAAAGAAAGAGCTGGTCAGTATCTCTAAAGAAAATGTCACTATTTTATGTCTTTATTAAATCGTAATTATTACATAAATAGGGATGCCAGAATTAAACTCTTTTTAAGTACTGTTTTCAGTTTAAAATTGGACTTGTTCCGCTGTCTGTGGTAATAATTTTGAGATATCTATGCCAAGAGATATGTCATAAACACTGCGTTCTGAAATGCAGGTTAGAGTGGAGAAAGGGATACCATAGCAGAGAGTGATTTGAAATAATTATGTGATGGGAATGTCTGAATTTGTAATCTCTGTATACCTTTGATTTATGATCTGGTAAAAGTAACATTAAAAGAAAATCTTGGATTTCAGAACCTCAATTGAAAACTTGTGGGATGCTGATTACAGCGTAAAGATGTACTTTCAAGATTCAAAACTGACCACTAGGACTGGCTAAGTGAATTATTTGTTTGCTTTTTAATGGGGCCAACCTGAACTTACTGCATCCTTCAGTAAAGAACAGTAGTTCAGATTATGTGTCTACAACCATAGTTCCTGTAACTAATAAGTGGACGCTGCAGACATTCTTTTAAGGACACCAGATTCTACTGTCTTCCTTTCCTATCTATAAATAAATAACAGTTTCCATCAAATCTGAAAAGAATTTATTTGGAACGTGAAGAGGTAACTAAAATTCATATAAAAGAGGGGAAAGTGAGTGAATAAGAAATATTTGAAAAATAAGAAGAATAGCCCAGCTGCGGTGGCTCGCGCCTGTATTCCTAGCACTTTGGGAGGCCGAGGCAGGTGGATCACCTGAGGTCAGGAGTTTGAGACCAGCCTGGCCAACATGGTGAAACCCCATCTCTACTGAAAATACAAATAATTAGCCTGGCGTGGTGGCAGGCGCCTGTTAGTCTCAGCTCCTCGGGAGGCTGAGACAGGACAATCGTTTGAACCTGGGAGGCAGAGGCTGCAGTGAGTCAAGATCATGCCATTGCACTCCAGCATGAGCAAGATGGAGTGAGACTCCATCTCAAAAAAAAAAAAAAGAAAAAAATAAGAATAAAGAGGGGTTCTCACCAGACAGCAAACTGTATTTTAAAGTTCTAGTAATTAAAATAGTGTGGCATAGGAACTGACACATAGACCAGTGCAACAGAACAGGGAATCCCAAAATGGCCCATATAGGACAGGAAATTTTATATATGGAAAGGAAGTATTTCAAAAGCAGAAGATAAACATCTGTTTAGTAAACTTTATTGAAATAATTGCCTAAAACTTTAGGAAAAAAGTGTAAAGTTAACTCCTATACACAAAATTCCAGATAAAAATAGCTAAACATAAAATCTGTGAAAATATTAGAAGAAAACAATATTTTTATTATCTAAAGTGGTTAAACCTCCTGAAGTAAGACTATCAGTGCAGGAAGTCATAAAGGAAAAGATAAACTAAACCGATGTATGCTAATACATCATAAAAAATAAAATAAACTAAACCGATGTATGCTAATACATCATAAAAAATAAAAGTTGAGACTTGGCATGGTGGCTCTCACTTGTAATCCCAACACTTTAGGAGGCCAAGATGGGAGGATTGCTTGAACCCAGGAGTTCAAGATCAGCCTGGGCAACATAGCAACACACTGTCTCTTAAAAAAAAAAAATTAAAAAAAAAAAATAATTTTTTTGTTTTATTTATTTTTTTTTTTTGAGAGAGAGTCTCAGTCTGTTGCCAGGCTGGAGTGCTGTGGCACAATCTCGGCTCACCGCAACCTCTGCTGCCTGGGTTCAAGTGATTCTCCTGCCTCAGCCTCCTGAGTAACTGGGACTACAGGCATGTGCCACCACATACAGCTAATTTGTGTATTTTTAGTAGAGGCGGGTTTCACCATGTTGGCGGGGGTGGTCTCGATCTCTTGACCTCATGATCCACCCACCTCGGCCTCCCAAAGTGCTGGGATTACAGGTGTGAGCCACCGCCCTTGGCTAAAAAAATTTTTTTTAAATTAGCCAGGCATGGTGTCTCTATGTTAATAGTCCTAGCTGTTCTGGAGGCTAAGGCAGAAGGATCACTTGAGTTCAGGAGTTCAAGGTTATAGTGCGATTTGATCGTGCCACTGCCTTCCAGCCTGGGCGACAGAGTGAGACACACTGTCCCTGTCTCTTAAAAAAAAAAAAAAAAAAAAAGTGACAGGAATGGTTTTGCGAGTGGTGTGAAGGAGTAACTTGGACATTTTACTCAGTCTCCTTCTCCACCATGAGTTTTTTTTTTTACAAGAATGTATTTACAAATTGCATGATTTCCTCAATGTTCTTGCCATAGTACATTAATGATGGTAAACACTGATAAATTATAGAAGCTATTATTATTTTTAAACTGCTTTTTTCACAGTGATTCCTATTTAGAAAACGTGTCTCCGTGTCTAAATGTGTTTTTGTAAAATTTTCTTATGGTTTGAATAGCATTGCCAATTTGTTGTTGTGGTTGATGCCCTGCATTTTTCTACCATTCCTCATTACTACTGCTCAGTGCAGAGAGTAAAACGTTTAATTATATTATTAAATGCATTGGCTTTGGAAGAATCAGGGACACAAAGTTACAAAAGGACTATGAACCCTCTTCAAGGTGTACAGTCTTGTTTGACATTATGTTCCCATAAAAGCCACTAGGGGGACCGGGCCCAGTGGCTCACACCTGTAATCCCAGCACTTTGGGAGGCCGAGGCAGGCGGATCACAACGTCAGGAGATCGACCATCATGGCTAACATAGTGAAACCCTGTCTCTACTAAAAATACAAAAAAAAAAATAAATAAATAACCGGGCGTGGTGGTGCGTGCCTTGCCTGTAATCCCAGCTACTCGGGAAGCTTGGGGCAGGAGAATTGTTTGAATCCAGGAGGCGAAAGTTGCAGTGAGCCACGATCGCGCCATTGCACTCCAGCCTGAGCGACAGAGAGAGGCTCCATCTCAAACAAAAACCCACTAGGGAACAATTTGAGAAAGTTTTCTCTCAAGTGCCAAATTGAGTGTAATTATATGCCTGGGGGGTTGGGCACTGGAGGATCCCCAAGCCCCGTGCCCTGTGGAACTTCTAGAGAGGACTTGTCTCTAGGAGCTGGGAAGAAATGGACCAAGGAGCCGAGAATGGGATACAGATGTTTTTGAAAACTTCCTGTCTTTCTTTTTTGAAACAGGCTTCTTTCTAGTCGAGCCTACGCACTGACATTGGGATGATTCACATGTGACCCTCTAGAGTGCTAGATTAGAAGGTTGGCAAGAAAAGGAGGATGGCAGTTGGTCTCGCCTGTCTCCCAGGCTGGAGTGCAGTGGCATGATCTCGGCTCACTGCATCCTCCGCCTCCCAGATTTCAGCGACTCTCCTGCCTCAGCCTCCTGGGTAGCAGGGATTACAGGCATGCACCACCATGCCCAGCTAGTTTTTGTATTTTTAGTAGAAATGGGGTTTTACCATGTTGGCCAGGCTGGTCTTGAACTCCTGACCTCAGGTGATCTGCCCCGCCTCGGCCTTCCAAATTGCTGCCATTACAGGTGTCAGCCACTGTGCCCGGCACTTTGTGTTGTTTTCTAGTCTCTCATTTATCTTTCCCTGATCTTTATGATTTTCTTCCTTCTGCTAACTTTGGGCTCTGTTCTTTTATTTCTTTCTTTCCCCACTCCCAGTTCTTTCAGATCAAAAGTTAGGTTGTTTATTTGCAATCTTTTTTTTTTTTTTTTTTTTTGAGACGGAGTCTTGCTGTGTCGCCCAGGCTGGAGTGCAGTGGCCGGATCTCAGCTCACTGCAAGCTCCGCCTCCCGG
>NW_012116722.1:1034787-1039225 GCF_000951035.1 Colobus angolensis palliatus
GGCCTCCCAAAGTGCTGGGATTACAGGCTTGAGCCACCGCGCCCGGCCTTTATTTGCAATCTTTATTTTTTCTTAATGTAGGCATTTATTGCTATAAACTTCCCTCTTAGAACTGCTTTTGCTGTGTCTAAGTTTGGGTATGTTGGGTTTCCATTTTCATTTTTCTCAAGATATTTTAACAATTTCCCCTAATTCTTTCTTTGACCCATCGGTTGTTCAGGAATGTATTCATTTCCACATATTTGTGAGTTTTCCCATTTTCTTCCTATTATTTGTAGTTTTAAGCCATTGTGGTTGGAAAAGATACTTGATGTGACTTCAGTCTTCATAAATGGTTAAGACTTCCTTTGTAGTCCAACATACCTGTTCTGGAGAATGTCCCATGTGCACATGAAAAAACTGTGTATTCTGCCGCTGTTGGATGGAATGTTCTGGATATTTGTCTGTTAGGTCCATTGCTCTATAGTACTGTTCAAGTCCACTGTTTCCTTACTGTTTTGTCAGAATGATCTGTCCATTGTTGAAAGTGGGGTATTGAAGTCTCCTACTATATTGCTGCTTATTTCTTTCTTCTGTTAATATTTGCTTTATATGTTTCGGTGCACCAATGTTGGGTGAAAACCAATAGAAGTAAAACAATAGAAAAACAACAGAAAAGATCAGTGAAACTAAGATTTGGGTTTTTTTGAAAAGATAAAGTTCAGACTACCTAAACGTTGAGAGGAGACTCAAAATTACCATGAAAGAGGAGATATTACACCAGATATCACAGAAATACAAAGAATAATAGACTACTAAAACAATTGTAATCCAACAAATTGGAAGTAAAATCAATGTGTAGAAGAGATACTTGCATTCCCACGTTCATTGCAGCAGCATTCACAATAGCCAAGATGTGGAATTGACCTACGTGTCCGTCAGTGGATGACTGCATAAATAAAATGTGATATATATGCACAATGGAATAAAATCTATTCAGCCTTTAAAAAAAAATGAAATCCTGCCATTTGTAACATAGATGAACCTAGATGACATTATGCTAAGTGAAGCCAGACACAGAAGGGCAAATACCACACAAGCACACTTACATGTGGAATCTAAAAAAGTTGAACTCATAGAAACAGAGAGGAGAGTGGAGGTTGCCAGGGCCTATGGATGGGGAGTGGAGGGGCATGGGGAGATGTTGGTCAGAAAGTACAAAGTTTCAGTTAGGTTGATTAAGTTCTGGAGATTGATAGTATAGCATGATGACTGTAGCTAAGAATCTATTATATTCTTGAAAATTAAAATAGGTCTGAAATGTTCTCTCTCAAAAAATTAAAAGTATGTGAGGTGATGAATGTGTTAATTAGCTTGATTTAATCATTTCACAGTGTTTACATGCGTCAAAACATCACAATGTACACTGTAATGTATACAGTCTTTATCAGTTATCCCTGTGCCAGGCTCAGGGGCTCATGCTTGTAATCCTAGCATTTCAGTAGGCAGAGGCAGGAGGATTGCTTGAGGCCAAAAATTCAAGACCAACCTGGCCAATATATTGAGACCTCATCTCTACTTAAAAAACGAGGCCGGATGCTGTGGCTCATGGCTGTAATCCCAGCACCCGAGAGGGAGATGGGTGGATCACGAGGTCAGGAGTTCGAGACCAGCCTGACCAACATGGCGAGACCCTGTCTCTACTAAAAATACAAAAAGTAGCTGGGTGTGGTGGTGCACGCCTGTAATCCCAGCTACTCAGGAGGCTGAGGCAGGAGAATCGCTTGAACCTGGGAGGCGGAGGTTGCAGTGAGCCGAGGTCGTGCCAGTGCACCCCAGCCTGGGTAACACAGCAAGACTCCATCTCTAAAACAAAAGAAAATGTTTAATTTAAAAAAATACATTTTATAAATTAATTATCCCTTAATAAAGCTGGGGAAAGAAAGAACATGCGATGAATCATACACCATAAAAGAAGAAAATACATAATTTGCTTAAGGTCACTCCACTGGTAAGGGACAGGACATGGATTCAGACCCAGGTTTGCCAAGCTTCCAAACCTGCCTTCTGTCTGATAAGCTGCTGGGTCTAGCCCAGCCCACTCCCCAGTGAACACCATGCCCTTCTTGTGGCACAGGGAGAAATCTGGAAGATCTTCTGGCCAGAGGCCAGCTAGTTCCTAAAATAGTAGCTTCACTGTCTCTTGTCCCTCTCCACAAGGGGAGGAAGGAGCCCTGTGCCAGAAGTCTGGATAGGCTCAGTGAAGCTTCTTCATCTCCACTCCTGAGTTTTATCACTTAAACACTGGTAATGATCACATCTGCCTCATATACTGCACAAAAATCTTACAGTGGTCAGATTATGATGGTGACACTATTCCCAATAGTGACTTTCATAAGATACAAAGACATGGCCAGGCACGGTGGCTCACGCCTGTAATCCCAGCACTTTGGGAGGCCGGGGCGGGTGGATCACGAGGTCAGGAATTCAAGACCAGCATGTCCAATATGGTGAAACCCCATGTCTACTAAAAATACAAAAGGGCCTGGCGCAGTGGTTCACGCCTATAATCCCAGCACTTTGGGAGGCCGAGGCGGGTAGATCACGAAGTCAGGAGATCAAGACCATCCTGGCTAACATGGTGAAACCCCATCTCTACTAAAAATACAAATAATTAGCCAGGTGTGGTGGCGGGTGCCTGTGGTCTTAGCTCCTCGGGAGGCTGAGGCAGGAGAATGGCATGAATTCGGGAGGTGGAGCTTGTAGTGAGCTGAGATCTTGCCACTGCACTCCAGCCTGGGTGACAGAGCGAGACTCTTGTCTCAAAAATAAAACAAACAAACATAAATAAATAAAAATAAAAATACAAAATTAGCCGGCTGTGGTGGTGCACACCTGTAGTCCCAGCTATTCGGGAGGCTGAGGCACACGAATCGCTTGAACCCGGGAGGCGGAGGTGGCAGTGAGCCAAGATTGCGCCACTGTACTCCAGCCTGGGCGACAGAGCAACTCTGCGTCTCACAAAAGAAAAAGGACAAAGAGGTGACTGATTTCCTCCCAAAGCTTAGGTTCCTTTAGCAGCCTGCGTGAAGCATGGATAGATGACTTTGACATCTCCATGGGGTTTGTTTGCCTTTTATTTTTATTTCTTTTTTTAGAGATGGGGTCTTTCTCTGTCATGCAGGCTAAAGTGCAGTGGCACAATCATATCTCACTGTAGCCTCAAACTCCTGTTTACAGGAGTTTACATCTTGGTTTACAATACCTGTAGGAGATCACTGGTTAAGACAAAAGGTATAAGGGACACTGATGATGAGTCAAATTAATAAGGAGCATAACAGGTCTGATTCTCTATGTTCTCAAGATGATCTTCACCAGCCTGGAACTCCTGGGCTCAAGGGTTCCTTCCACCTCAGCCTCCTGAGTAGTTGGAACTATGGGCATGAGCCACCATGCCTGGCTCTGTTTACCTTTTTGAAAAATAGTCTCTGCAGCGTGTTTAGTGAGGAGACCGACTGAAATGACAGCACACTTAATGCCTGTTGGCTCCTTGCCCCAGGAGGACATCGCCAATCATGCCGTGGTTCAAGCTCTAGGAATTTAATCTAGCACAAGATCCCACCTTGGGCAGGAGGTTGCACACCACAGACCTGTGCCTGGGGTGTTACCGGGCTGACCGGGGTGACATTCATACATGAACGAGTCAACTTCACACGTGTTACCGAAAATCAGAAAATAATTGCTTAAACATTTTCCCTCTGAAACAGAAAGGTTTGAGAATCTGAAGCCGGTACTAAGTGGGAGAACAGTGGATGTTATGACCTGGATACCCAGTTCATCCCTCAGGTGATCAACTCTAGCCTCTGGAGACCAGGCAGTTGCCCATTATATGGCCTTAAGTGGTTTCTCCAACTTGGTATCATAACTCCTTGGTTTATTATTCCCATAAGAGAACCATTCGTTAGGACAAAAGGCTTCATGGACACTGATGATTCAAATTAGCATAACAGTGATGATTCTCTGTGTTCTCATCAAGATGACCTCCACCAGACCTTCAAGTTAGAGTCATCCGATCAAAATGTTTATACAGGAGTGATGTCTTGTTGTTCTGTCCAATTTAACTGCTGTTTATTGAGGTAAAGGCTATTCATCCTTGCAATATATACGTTGAAGTGGTGTGATTATAAGTCACAGCTGGAAATCTCTTTCATTCTTGCCACCTAAACACTAAACATCATAATTTTAAAAACAAACCCGGAAATTCTATACCATTTAAATGCAAAATTTACAAATGTCCAAGAATTAAAGCAGTAGGGCTTCTGTATTATTCATGTCATAACACATAGGTAAGTTTTCTCTGAATTTTAAAAATGTACACATTTAATATGTTTAAGTGATGTACATTTACATCTTAGTAACTCATCTTTCGTCTTGTGTATTTTTTTTTTTTTTTTTTTTT
>NW_012116722.1:1039395-1060596 GCF_000951035.1 Colobus angolensis palliatus
TCTCCTGACCTCATGATCCGCCTGTCTCGGCCTCCCAAAGTGCTGGGATTACAGGCTTGAGCCACTGCGCCCGTCCCGTCTTGTGTATTAATCTGAAGTAAATGAAGTGGCAGATATCATTTGTGAAATAGAGGAAATTATCTTGATATTTTTGTTTGCTTTTTTTTTTTTTTTTTTGAGACGGAGTCTCGCTCTTTTGCCCAGGCTGGAGTACAGTGGTGTGATCTCAGCTCACTGCAACCTCTGCCTCCTGGGTTCAAGCGATTCTCCTGTCTCAGCCTCCTGAGTAGCTGGGATTACAGGTACCCACCACCACGTCCAGCTAATTGTATGTTTAGTAGAGATGGGGTTTCATCATGTTGGCCAGGCTGGTCTCGAACTCCTGACCTCAAGTGATCCACCTGCCTCAGCCTCCCCAAAGTGCCGGGATTACAGGTGTGAGCCACCACCCTGGCTTATCTTGATATTTTTAAGGACTGTATTGCATTTTATTTATTATTGGTTTTAAAGACAAGTTTTAGAGTATTCCGTCCGCCCCCCCCCCCCACCATTATAGGATTTTGCTCTCTCACCCAGGCTGGAGAGCAGTGGTGCAGTCACAGTTCACTGCAGCCTTGACCTCCTAGACTCAAGCAATCCTCCCACCTCAGCCTTCCGAGTGGCTGGTGCTGCAGGTGGATGCCACAGCACCCAGCTAATTTTTAAAATAATATATTTTGTATAGATGGTGGTCTCATTTTGTAGCCCAGACTCTTCTCAAACTCCTGACCTCAAGCAATCCTCCTGCCTTGGCCTCCCAAAATGCTGGGATTACAGGGGTGAGCCACTTGGCCTTTAAAGTACTTTATTGATTGATTGATTGATTGAGACGGAGTCTCACTGTCACCCAGGCTGGAGTGCAGTGGCGTGATCTTGGCTCTGCGACTTCCGCCTCCCAGGTTAAAGAGATTCTTCTGCCTTAGTGTCCTCAGTAACTGGGACTACAAGTGTATGGCACCATGCCCGGCTAATTTTTGTATTTTTAGTAGCAACAGGGTGTTTCACCATATTGGCCAGGCTGGTCTTGAACTCCTGACCTTGTAATCCACCCTCCTCAGCCTCCCAAATTGCTGAGATTACAGGCATGAGCCACTGCTCCCGGCAAAGCACTTTAATAGAGTATCTAAAATAATATATTTACTTAAAATGACTTTGTTATATAATCATGTAATATGTTATTTTTAACAGGTCTTAGGGTTGTACAAGACCACTTATTGTGAAAGTTTGTTTTTGAGACAGAGTCTCACTCTGTTGCCCAGGCTGAAGGGCAGTGGCATGATCTCCGCTCACTGCAACCTCCTCCCGGGTTCAAGTGATTCTCCTCCCTCAGCCTCCCAAGTACCTGGGATTACAGGCATGCACCACCACTCTCAACTAATTTTTGTATTTTTAGTAGAGACAGGGTTTCACCATGTTGGCCACGAACTCCTGACCTCAGGAGATCTTCCCACCTCAGCCTCTCAAAGTGCTGGGATTACAGGCATGAGCCACTGTGCCTGGCCTGTTGTGAAAGTTCAAAGGTCAGCAAAGCTTGGAAAAATCTAAAGCGAGGAAGAAGTCTGTGTTACTTTTCTAGGATGGCCATAGCAAACCACCACCAATTGGATGGCTTAAACCAACAAAGTTTTCTCTGACAGTTCTAGAGACTTGAAGTCTGAAGTCAAGTGGTCAGCAAGGTTGGTTCCTTCTGGAGGCTTTGAGGGAGAAACCCACTTGGCCATACCTCTCTCTCAGTTTCTGGTGGTTGGAAGCATTCCTGGCGTTTCTCAGCTTGTAGACACATCCCTCAGTCTCTACCTCCATCTTCACATCACCTTTTTCGATCTCTGCATGTCCTTTTCTATCTCTTACCAACACACACTCAATGGATTTAGGGGCTGCCCTAATCCAGGATGATCTTATCTTAATCCTTAACTAATTATATTTGCAAAGACCCTGTTTCCAAATAAGGTTATATTCTGAGGTTCCGGGTGAACAGGAATTTGGGGAGGGATACTATTCAACTTAGATGCTTGCTTGCTTTCTTTTCTTTCCTTCCTTTCTTTCCTTCTTTCTTTCTTTTTGATGAAGTTTCGCTCTTGTTGCCCAGGCTGGAGTGCAATGGTGCAATCTTGGCTCACGCCAACCTCCGCCCCCCAGGTTCAAGAGATTCTTCTGCCTCAGCCTCTTGAGTAGCTGGAATTACAGGCATACGCCACCACACCCGACTAATTTTGTATTTTTAGTAGACACAGGATTTCTTCATGTTGGTCAGGCTGGTCTCGAACTCCTGACCTCAGGTGATCCGCTGCCTCGGCCTTCCAAAATGCTGGGATTACAGGCATGAGCCACTGCACCCGGTCAACCTAGATGCTTTCTACTCCTCCATTTCCAGTTGGAGGCAGAGTTACAATTCATAGTCCTAGCCCTCTCTCCTCTTTCCTCCACCCAGATCCTGTGCCTCCACCTCCTCCCAGCTTAGCTAACTCCTACTGGACCATGAACCACTGCCACTTCCTAAGGAAAATCTCGCTATACACATCTATCCCCAAAGCAAGCCAGTCCCCCTTTTATAAGTTTCTGAAGTAACCCGTGCTTTTGTTGAAGCATTCTTCATATAATTAGTGTTGTTTTTTAAATTTACATAATGTAAATTTATATTATATATTTTAATATTTTATGCTATGTAATACTTTATATAAAGTATACTTTAGTTAACGATTTGTGTAATTCTTTTAATGAATTACACATTGTGAACTCTGTGAGGGTATAGGGACCAACTGATTTATTCATTGCTTTGTATCAGCACTGAGCCCAATGACATCACTCAAGTTTTGAACCATATTCTCTTTATAACATCACTTTAATTTTTCAGAGAAAATCTGTTCCTCAGCACAAGACTGACCCCCTTCTGGGTCTGCTATTGACTGCCTCATCAGGAATTCCCCTTTTGGGGATGCAGGCTGGGGGAGTTGTGTGTTTTCTTTATTCAGCCTTCATGTCCCACAAAGCAGGGAAAAGATCTATGGTTGGATTTTGTGTTGTCTGAGGGATATCTACATTGCCTTGGAATCTGAGGCAGGGCATTTAAAATACAGCTCCTTTGCGCAAACTGTAATCCCAGCACTTTGGGAGGCCGAGGCAGGCAGTTCACTTTGAGACCAGGAGTTGGAGGTCAACTGGGGAAACATGGCGAAACTCCATCTGAACAAAAAAAAAAAAAAAAAAAAAAAAACCCAAAAAATTAGCCAGGTATGATGGTGTGCACTTATAGTCCCAGCTACTAGGGAGGCTGAAGTGAGAGGATCCCTTGAGCTCAGGAGGTCGAGGCTGCAGTGAGCTGTGATCACACCATATACTCCAACCTGGGCAACAGAGTGAAATCCTGTCTCAAAAAATAAAATACAGTACAGCTTCATTCATTGATCCTATTGTGATTTAAGAAAAGAATGGCCTAAGGAAGCTCACTTTTCTTATTTGTTCTTCCTCTCAGTTGCTTTGTTTGTTTTTGAGACAGTGTCTTGCTCTGTTGCCCAGGCTGGAGTGTGGTGGCGCAATCTCGGCTCACTCCTGTCTCTGCCTCCGGGTCCAAGGGATTCTCCTGCCTCAGCCTCCTGACTAGCTGGGATTATAGGCATCCACCACCACGCCCAGCTAATTTTTGTATTTTTAGTAGAGATGAGGTTTCACTGTGTTGGCTAGGCTGCGCCCACCTTGGCCTCCCAGATTCTGGGATTATAGGCATGAACCACCCAGCCTAGTCTCAGTTACTTTTTTTCCCTTTCCCTCCCACCATCTATCCACCACCCTGGCTCCAGGTAGAGAGAATTGGGTCATCTAAATTTTAAAAACAAATTTTCTTTAGACATGGTATCAATAGTCTTTGATTTGGAACTTCAGCCATATGAAAGGGCCTTGTAAGGGGCCTTTGGACTTAGTCACACATTTGTTTTTTGAAGATGTCCCCAATGAAATTGGACCTTGTAAACTTTGTGCCTGATGATTTAAAGAACCCCCTTTTTCAGTTCTTCTCTAAGAAACAGTGTTGACATTTTCCACACATCTGCGTGTGTATCTTCTCTTTCCTTTAAGTCATTTCTGACTTTCAGCAGTCTTTTTTAACTCCTCTCTTTTTGCTCAAAGCCAGAGTACCTGGAGGCCATCCCTTTTGAGAACAGGTGGTGCCAACATGTAAATCCTTGGAGAAGTTGGACAGGGAGGGAAAATAAATAAATCTCACCTGACACTCTCAGCAGGCCGGAAGAGCTTGTCTCAGAGAGCTGCAACAAGTCTCTCAGGAGGAAATGTCTGCAGAGAGTCAGGGTGTGAAGTGTTAACAGCAAGAACCCTGTGGTTGAGTGGTGCTCTGTCCTTGGCAGTGCAGTGTCCTGGACCTCCCCTGGAGCTTATTTTAAGCCCGTTAAGCATCTGGTGAATTGTGTATCTCAAGTCCTGAACCGGGACTGCTGCCACCCGCATTAAAGCTCCAATCTGCATGGAAAAGGAGTATGGTTTGCACCCCAGCCTGGGGAGCTAGAACAAGTTGGGATGCCCCTGTATCTGTGAAAAGTATCTGTGAGTCTCAAGGGAACAGTGCCACAAGGGAAAACTCTTACCAAAGTTTCCTCCCTACCTCACCCGGAGATTTGAGGAACTCCTCTGTTCAAATGCTTTTGTTTCTGTCCCCTTCCAGATTCTTCCAGATCACACTCTTCCTGGTGTGAAGTTCAAGAAATAATTTTTCTCGGTGTTTGTTTTTCCACGCAGCCTCTGGCTTTGATTTTGCTTTTGGATGCTTTCCGTTTTCTCTAAATAGGAGGTTCCAAGTCTGGTGTGTGCCGTCTGCCTCCTATTTCCTGCTGAGAACACTTGGTAATGAAGTGAGTTCCTAGTACTCTAAAACACGTTTGTGGCTCAAAAGCCCATACCTGCTCGTACCTCTGAAGTTAGGCCAGACAAGAGCAGAGGCCCCAGCTATTCATGCTGTGTGCATTTTCTTCCAGAGCCGGAGTTTTACGTCTACAGAGACCTTCTCTTAACATTTAAAAACCATCACAATATTGACTAATGGCATTATAGTATGTTTAAACATTTAATATTACCACAACCGAGCTTTTGAAACTCCTGCCTCAGGAAAGGGAAAACCTTGATTTTTTCCTTTTAAAGGAGGCAGATGAGCCAAAAGGAAGGGCTTTTGTCCAAATATTTGTGACAAATGGAGGGAAGATAAGAAAGCAGCTGTTCTGACCTGTAGGCCAGAACAGGGTAGGTGCTGGGAGAGGCGGGGGCTGTGCACGCATACACATGTATCTGATTTATTCGTGGCAGTTGCTTGTGTCTGTGGGAGCAGCCTAGCCTGCATGTTGTACAGAATATTCGGGGCCAGCTGATCCCGCAGCCTCGCTGGGATGGGCAGCCTCCCAGGCTCCACCTTGAGTCTTGGGGCAGTTCCAGGACCTCTGGGATCATCCTCAGAGTTCAGGTCAGGCCAGAAGGCGTTCACTTGCCCTGGGAGTTGAGAGTCAGACTCTGGCTGATGGACTGGGAAGCAAAACAAGAGTCCAACATTGGTCTGTATTTTGAAAAACATCTGTCTCATCTCTCTCTGGCAGAAGAGCGTGGCTTGCAATTAGCCCCACTCTATGCTTAGGGTCTACACTAGCTCAATCCTCCAATGTCCAGCACCCAGGCATGCCCGCACACACCCCCATCCTTCTCAGTGCCATGACTTAGGCCCACCCAACCCTCACTATAACTCTTTGCCTCAAGGGGCCACCAGGGGCTCTGCCTCTAAGGTACATTTGCCCCAGCTTTCCAGCCCTTGAGTTTTAGAGTCCATTTCTGACTCTCTGCCTGTTCATGTGAACTTGATTTTTCCAGAGATCCTATTTTTTCCAGACGTGGCTACGGTTCCTTTTGTCCCATTCCTAACACAGAATCTGTTTGGACCCACCCCCCTGTGTGAGTTCACCTTTCAGGGCTTCCAGCCTGGACGGTCACAGCAGACAAGTTTAACTAGTTGACCTATGATTACTCAGAATTCTGATCGAGAAAGGAACTTACGGTCATTGGTATTTACTGTGTGGCAGGTGGGAAACCCGCCATCTGAGTCCATTATCCCATTGAAGCCTCCTGTAGGTAGATGAGCCTGAGGGACTCATCTCTGAAATTGCGTGGCTTGCCCAAGGGCCCAAATGGCAGTGCTGAGACCTGAACAAAGGATAATCTTGCACCAGATAGTTAATATTCAGATGAATTTGGACAAAGCTCTTTAGGTATTCGGGACAGAGAGTCCCAACTGGAAGGGGCCCTTTTTGTTGTTGTTTTTCCCACTACCAGCCCACAGATTGAACAGAAATCTTCGTGGATGCCTTTCATCCAACCTGGCTTCCCAAATATGCCTCCAGCATCTTCTTTTACATCCAGATTAGCTGAGTCCTGTCCATTCCTGATCGGCCTGTTTTGACGACTGTTATTTCCCACCATCTCCTATTTGGGAAATATTTGGTTGGTACAACACTAATTGCCGTTTTTGCTTTTTTTTTTTTTTTGAGACGGAGTCTGGCTCTGTCGCCCAGGCTGGAGTGCAGTGGCAAGATCTCCGCTCACTGCACGCTCCGCCTCCCGGGTTCATGCCATTCTCCTGCCTCAGCCTCCCAAGTAGCTGGGACTACAGGCGCCCACCACCGTGCTCTGCTAGTTTTTTGTATTTGTAGTAGAGATGGGGTTTCACCATGTTAGCCAGGATGGTCCGGATCTCCTGACCTCAATCCGCCCACCTCAGCCTCCCAAAGTGCTGGGATTACAGGCGTGAGCCACCGCGCCCGGCCGGTTTTTGCCATTTTAATGGTACCAACCCAATACTGATAGGGCTCCGATGAGTGGAGGAACACCAGGTTCTTTCTCTCCAGTCAAATTAGATAAAAAGACACGGACACACGTGGAGTGGTTTTAAGGCGAGGTGGAGAGTTTAATAAGAAAGAAAAGGCAGAAGGAAGAGGCTCCCCCATACAGAGAGGGAGTGGGGCTCCAAAGCCATAAGAGGAGACCCCCCAAGTGGGGTGGAAACCAGCCAGGTATATGTAGAGCCTGGAGGAGGCAGTGTCTGATTTGCATAGGACACAGGGGATTGGTTTGACCAGACATATCATTTACCTAACCTGCAAAAACACTGGCCCTCCCACCCTATCCTTTTAATATGCAAATACAGGGTACCATGATGTTCTACACATGCGGGGATATGTGGGGGTGGCCATGTTGCCAGGCACATGTGGGGCAAGAGCAAGAAGACAACAGTGAGAATGGCCATGTTTGGGTGGACCCAGTTTCTAATGGCCTGTATTTGCATACCAAAGGTTGCCAGCTGTAAGAGCTGGGGCTTTCCTGGAGCTGCTTTAAAAATGGAAACTTTGGCCAGGCACAGTGGCTCACCCCTATAATCCTAGCACTTTGGGAGGCCAGGGCAGGTGGATCACCTGAGGTCTGGAGTTCAAGACCAGTCTGACCAACATGTCAAAACCCCATCTCTATTTAAAAATACAAAAAAATGAGCCAGGCCTGGTGGCACACACACCTATAATCCCAGCTACACGGGAGACTGAGGCAGGAGAATCACTTGAACCCAGGAAGCAGGCAGAGGTTGCAGTGAGCCTGGATCCCACCATTGCACTCCAGCCTGGGCAAGAGTGAAACTCCATCTCCAAAAAAAAAAAACCAAAACACTTAAAATGCAATCCTTTAGCAAGTTAAAAGTTGAAGTGGGACAAGTCCTCCTTGGGTTGTTTGAAGCTGCAACCCTTTTCCTTATCCAAACCTGGTCATGATGAGCAGCATTAGGATGGGACTTTGCCACAAGGAATCCCAAGGTCATGGTAAGGGTTTTTTGGGGAATCAGACAGAGGCAGAGTTGAATCCCAGCTCTACCGTTTTCAGCTTTCTGACCTTGGGCAAGTTAATCTCTTTAAACCTCAGTTTTCTTACCTTTAAAAGACAGATTATAAATTCTACCTTGGTAGGGTTGTTTTAGATTGAAATGAGCTGATGTGTGTGTGCAGTTAACACAGTACACAGACTATAGTTACTATAGTTAATATTGGACCTCCCCCCATGTCTTTTATAAAACCCACATTCGTTTTTGGAACTTCTAAAATAAACATATCATTGAAAGCAAGCTTTGCATTTTCATCATTTGTGTTCGTGCATCCAACAATTTAGGGTTCCCTTAATGCTTCACTTACTATTATTTGTAAATTAAATCCCAGTAGATAAATTCAAATGCCTCTGCGTTTTCCTTTCTGAATATAACTGAGAACCAGGGGTTGCAGAGAGATGGAACCCATCACAGTTCCAGCTGTCAACAGACCCATGAAGAGTGCACTGATCAGAATCCAAGACTTAAAAGTTGCTCTGTCAACATCTGTAAAGACATGGCTTACCCGTTTTTCTAGGCCAGCGTTCTGTTGGTTTAGTTTTCTTGTAATCAAAGTCCTATAAACCAAGAGGAAAAATTCGAAAGGATCGTGAAGACAGATGAACAACAGGGAAAAGATCCAACAAGCTTGGCTTCTAAGGAGTGTGTCCTTTGCTTGGGGTGGAAGGTCACAGAACTTAGCAAGCCAGTCTGCATGAGCCATCATAGATTAGGGGACTTGCCAGCCCAGTCAGCCTGCCTGCCTGCCACAGAGCCTCTGAAAAGAAAGAGAAAATCACATTTTTAAAAATGCTCCATACACTGCAGAGAAGAGATTCAGGAGAACAGTGCGTGACCTTAGCCAGAACATGTTGATGGGGATAGTCATTTTTGCAATTTCTTGAATATCTTTTCTCTGCTGGTTTCAAAACTGTGAAATAAATTCAGAAAAGAAGCCCACTATTTTGATGGAGGCTGTTTTGATATAAATGAAACCAGGCTTGGCACAAGGTGGAGGCAGGCTCTGGCCCAGGCAATGGAGCGGACGCTGGGAAGAATTGAGGCGAGCTGGGGAAATTGTTTCAAGATGGAGCTGGATCCACTTGAAAGCGGAGGGAACTGGAGGGTACAGACATGCCATCAGTGTTTGAATTTGTGTGTGAGGAGGATCAAATGCCTTCTGAGATACATGGACCCACGGGAATCTCCCTTCTTTCAGAGTCACCTCTGAGGAAGGTAAGGAGAGTGGCTGCCTTTTGGATGCTGTACTATGCGGGTTTGAGAATTACTTATTGGCTGGTTGTGACCTGTTGGATTTGGCTGGTTTGGAGAAAGGCAGAAATGGCAAATGTGCCAGCAGCTCTCACAGTGGAGGAACACGGGAGATGTGGCAGGGGCAGTGTGCAACTCAGCCCTTAGATCATCTTTGACACACTTTTCAGGGTGTGATGGCCTTGAGGTTAGAAGATACATCAGACAAAGTCTCTGAGACATGGTCTGCCTTCAGTTATCCCTGGGCGTGGATAGTAGCCTCTTCCAAGGCAAGGCTAAGGGCACTGCTATGTGTAGGAAAGCACAGAAATTGCCATGGGCAGTGCACCTGGCGGGGCTGAAGACTTAGTGAGGAGGATGCCCTGGATTTTCTGTTTTTCAGCCCTGGCCAGTCTTCAGCTCTGAAGGACAAGTCATAGCAAAGCCCCCTGTGATATGCAAGACATGTTTTTGGCTGGTCCAGGGAGCAGGGCACAGGGGAGGTTTGAAAACTTATTAGCACATGAGCCAGGCAAAGAAAGTAGAGAAGAGATTTGGACACGAATACATAGAGAAAGTAAATAAAATGCAGTTGATATGATTGCATGGTAACATGAATATATTAGCATATACAACTGCTATAGACTGAATGTTCTCGCCACCCAGAATCCACATGTTGAAATCTAATCCCCCATGTGAAAGTATTTGGATGTGAGGCCTCGGGGAGGTGATTAGATCACGAGGGTGGTGCCTTCGTGAATGGGATTAGTACACTTACAAAAGAGACTCCAGTTTGTGACCAGCCTGGCCAACATGGTGAAACACCATCTCTACTAAAAATACGAAAATTAGCCAGGCGTGGTGGCGCGTGTCTGTAATCCCATCTACTCTGGTGGTTGAGGTGGAAGAATGGCTTGAACCTGGGAGGCAGAGGTTGCAGTGAGCTGAGATCGCACCACTGCGCTCCAGCCTAGGCGACAGGGTGAGACTCTGCCTCAAAAATAAAAAACAAGCCAGGTGCAGTGGCTCACGCCTATAATCCCAGCACTTTGGGAGGCCAAGGTGGGCAGATCACCTGAGGTTGGGAGTTCGAGACCAGCCTGACCAACATGGAGAAACCCCATCTCTACTAAAAAGACAAAATTAGCCAGGCATGGTGGCACATGCCTGTAATCCCAGCTACTAGGGAGGCTGAGGCAGGAAAATTGCTTGAACCCAGGAGGCGGAGGTTGGGGTGAGCTAAGATTGCGCTGCTGCACTCTGACCTGGGCAACAAGAGGGAAACTCCGTCTCAAAACAAAACAAAAACAAAAACGAGACTCCAGAGAGCTCCTTTACTTCATGCACCACGTGAAGACAAAACACGAAGGCAAGGCACCATCAGTGAACTGGGAAGTGGCCCTCGCCAGACATCAAGTCTGCTGCACCTTGATCTTGGACTTTCAGCCTCCGGAACTGTGAGAAATAAATTTCCTTTGTTTATAAGCCACCCGGTCTATGGTAATTTATTATAGCAGCCCGGATAGATAAAAACGAAAACATATCATATGCTATGACTTTAGCAGTGTTTAGAACTTCTGTTAATGAGGAAAGACTTGGTTGCATGATGACAAAGTAGAGTTGGTTTGTGACGTTGGAACGGTGGGAATAATGTGGAGAGGATGCTTTCTCCACTGAAGTGGGGTCACATGAGCAAGCTTCGGAGGTGAAAGGGGCCACCAGGGGATTCATGGCCTAAATTAGATGGAAGATTAGATACTCACTGGACCGATGTGAGGGGAAAGGATGTGTGAGATGCTAGCAGGACTATGAGGTCTGTCTCTTCAGGGTAATGGGGCATGTTAGGAAAGTGAGAAAGATACCACCAAAAGGACATGTTCACTCAGGCACGATGGCTCATGCCTGTAATCTCAGTGCTTTGGGAGGCCGAGGTGGGCAGATCGCTTGAGCTCAGGAATTCGAGACCAGCCTGGGAAACATGGTGAAACCCTGTCTCTACCAAAAAGACAAAAAATTAGCCTGGCATAGTGGTGCACACCTGTAGTGTAGTCCCAGTTAGGAGGCTGAGGTGGGAGAATGGCTTGCGCCTGGGAGGCGGAGCTTGCAGTAAGCTGAGATTACACCACTGCACTCCAGGCTGGGTGACAGAGCAAGGCCCCCTCTCAACAACCAAAAAAAAAAAAGGACATACTCTCACAAATTGAGATTTTGGTAGGGGTTAAATGGCTCAAGAAAAGGTAGACCTCTAGAGATAGAAAGTGGTGGCTGGGATTGGAATGGGCATTAACTGTGAAGTGAGCATGAGGGATCTTTATTAGAGTAATGAAAATGTCCTAAACTGATTTATGGTGATGGTCACACAACTGGGTAAATTTCCTAAAAATCATTGAATTATACATTCGAAACAGATGAAGTATATGTTAGATGTTAGATATGCCTGAGTAAAGTCATCTTTTAAAGAGCCTTTTTTTTTTTTTTCTTTTTAAATGGATCTTTTCATGGACCAGCATTTGTTGTGGTGCCACTATGCTGGTGCACGAAAGTACACAGACTAAAGAGTTTTACAAAGGGCAAAAATAGGCAGTTTTCAAGACAAATGACTACTAAGAATTTTGACCTCAGTAGTCATCACTGACTTGTGGATTTGAAGTAAAGTGAGGTAACTTTTGATTATTAGACTGGCAAGGATCATCAAGAGTGACAAGATGATAAAGAGTCACAAGAGCACAGTGGCTCACGCTGGTAATCCCAGCACTTTGGGAGGCTGAGGTGAGCGGGTCACTTGAGGTCAGGAATTTGAGACCAGCCTGGCCAACATGAAGAAATCTTGTCTATTAAAAATATAAAAATTAACCGGGCGTGATGGCAGGCACCTGTAATCCCAGCCTCGGGAGGCTGAGGCAGGAGAATCGCTTGAACCTGGGAAGTGGAGGATGCAGTGAGCCAACGTCGCGCCACGGCCCTCCAGCCTGGGTGACAGAGCAAGACTCCACCTCAAAAATAATTAATTAAAAAAAAGGAGTGACAATATTCAGGAACACATGGGTTCTCTAACACACCACTGATGGGATTCTGAATTGTCACCCTCTTGCTAAAGTACATATGAAAGACAGTACATATGAAAGAATTTGAATGTGCTTGTGACCCAGTAAGACCTTTGACCTAGGAAATCCCCCTAAAGGTATTTATCTTCAGGAGACTTCACCATCAACATGCTGACACTTCCCACACTTTTATCTCCAGACCAGTCTGCTGCCCCCAAATCCGGATTCAGATATCCAGCTGCCTCACAACTACCACATGAGCGTCTCAAACTCAAGCTGTCCAGAACTTCTGAACAGATTTATGCATTCAGAATAGGTCAGATAGACCCTTCCCCAGAAAGCTGCTCTACAGCCTCAGGTGATGACTGCTCACTCCATCCTCTCAGGTGCTCCGATACCTAGACACCACCTGTCTCAGTCCATTGGTGCTGCTATAACAAAAATACCACAGATTGGGTGATTCATACAAACAGAAACTTGTTTCTCACAGTCCTGGAGGCTGGGAAGCCCAAGATCAAGGCACTAGCAAGCTTGGTGTCTAGTAAGGGTGTGGTCTCTGCTTCCAAGATGGCTCCTTGTTGCTGCGTCCTCCAGAGGGGATAAACGCTGTGTCCTCTTACAGTAGGAAGAATGCAAGAACAGAAGAGGCCTTGCTAGTTCCTCCAGTCCTTTTATTAGGTAGCTAATCCCATTCACGAGGCCTCTGGCCCCATGATATAATTACATCCTAAATACCTCACCTCTTAATACTATCACATTGGGATTTAAGTTCCAACACTGGGATTTTGGAGGGACACATACACTAAAACCATAGTACCGTCTCGACTCCACATCCCATATCCAATCAAAAAGCAAAAGCTGTTGTCTCCACTTTCATCATCGATGATGATTCTGGCCATTTCATACCACTTTCACTGCCATTCTACAGTGAGCCACCTTTTCTCTCTGGAATTCCTGTAGATGTTATTCTGTCTGGTCTCTCTGCTTCTAACCTTGCCCAGTCATAGTCTGTTCTCAACACAGAAACAAAGGGGTCATATTAAAACGTAATGCATTTCACATTACTCCTCTGCTCAAAACTCAGTAGCTCCCCAATTTGCGCAAAAGTCTTTAACAACAGCCTACTACAAGTCCTTGCATAAATGGGTCTATGTTACTTCTCCTAACTTACCTCCTATTACTCCTCACTCACTACTTTGCAGCTACAAAGGCCTTCTTGGTGTTTCACCCACACAGCAGGTATGATTCCAGTTGACCACTTCTGCGCTGGCTGTTCCTGTTCCCTCTGTCTGGAACACTCTTCTCCCAGGTAGCTGCACAGCCAACTCTTTGACTTCTTCAAGTCTTTTTTCAATGTATTCTTCCCAGTGGGGCTATTCTAACTGCAGAATTTAAAATTTCAACCTGACTTCCAACCCTTGGCATGCTGGAACCTTTGTAGCCTGTTGAGTGTTTTGTTTAGGGTTTCACTCCCATTGCCCAGGCTGGAGTGCAATGGCGCGATCTTGGTTCACTGCAGCCTCTGCCTCCCAGGATCAAGCGATCCTCCAGCCTCAGCCTCCCAAGTAGCTAGGAGCAGAGGTGCACACCACTGCGCCTACCTAATTTTTGTATTTTTTATGGAGATGGGGGTCTCACCATGTTGCCCAAGCTGATCTTGAACTCCTGAGCTCAAAGGATCCACCCACCTCAGTCTCCCAAAGTGCTGGGATTACAGATGTGAGCCACAGCACCTGGCCTTTTCAGTGTTTTCTATTTCTTATAGCCCATCTCACTTTGTAACACACCTTATAGTTGGATGCTTACTTTCACAGGTGTATTGTTTGTCTGTTTGCCCCCACTAGATTGTAAGCTCCACAAAGACAGGAATCTTGGTTCACTTCTGTGTCCTCGAATGCCTAGAACAGTGCCTAGCTTGTAGCAGGTATTCAATAACTATTTGAATGAATAATGAGTGAGTGAATTTGTAATGAACAACTAGTAATTTTATGACCAGAAAAGATAGCATTTTGTCAAGAGGAAAAAAAGTGAAATGAGTTCCTACGTACGTGTTCTGATGCTCCTCAGTTCCCTGATGAGGTGAGACTGACTCGATCACGTACAGCAAAGACTGACTTTCCCAGCACTCCCTGTCGTACCACCCCTCCGGGAAAGTGTGGCCAACCTCATCAAGATAAGTTGTGTGGTAGAGCTGTGTGGCTAGAGTTCTAATTTGATGGTGTATAGACTGCAGGTAAATCTTAGAGAATTATAAGAAACCTCGATCCACTCACAATAATTTAATAAAGAAATGCAATCACTGGCAAATACAAGCCTAGAGATTCTCTCTTTAGGGCCAGTATCTCTGCAGTACGTTTTATAAAATCAGTTCAGATCGTTGATCAAGCATTTTCTGCTTCATTTAGCTTCCGAGTTCCTATTTCCAACAGGTGTGTGGGTGCTGTAAAAAGCTTTTATTGATTCATGCAGAAAGGAGGTACATGAAAACCTTTGAGGAAACCAAATCTTTGTGTAAGCTGACATGATAGAAAGGCCATGCTGTTACTCCCTTCCTGTGACACTTTATTGGAGTTGAAATGTGCAGTACATCCTATGGTGGAGTTACTTTGTTGTAAGAGTTGTGAATTTAACTCATTCGTGATAGTTTGAGATGTGAACTTTCAAGATCAATATGAAAGTCGGTGAAACTTTGTTGCATAGAGGTCAAAATATTTTTTTTCATTGATCATATCATTTAGCTGCTTTTTATCTGGTGTTTTCTGTAGTTCTCCCTCTTTGTACTCCTTAAATCTAGGAGCTCATAGCAGTAAACAGAAAAAGAACTAACTGCTTCAGCACACAGGGATATTGCAGCTAATGGTCCAATGAGTACAAGAGGTGGAATTTAACCAGGGAAAGGTGGAGGATGGACACTTAATGCTGATTGACACAAATGTAACTGCTGCCTTAGAAGCTGGTATCCTAAATTAGTGTTATGCAACCATAGAGTAAAATATCTCTTTCTTACTCCTCTTAATATAATCCTACCTCTGTTCTGTCTTAAAGAGAAATTTATTTTCAGCTGGACTCAGTGGCTCATGCCTGTAATCCCAGAACTTTGGGAGGCTGAGACAGGAGAATCACTTGAGGCTAGGTGTTTGAGACCAGCCTGGGCAACATAGCAAGACCCCATTTCTATTACATAAAAATTAAAATAGCTGGGAGTGGTGGCCTGTGCCACTTGGGAGGCTGAGGCAGGAGGATCACTTGAACCCAAGAGTTCAAGGCTGCAGTGAGGTTTGTTTTGGGTCATTTTGTTTTGAGACGGAATCTCACTCGGTCACCCAGGCTAGAATGTAGTGGTGCCATCTTGGCTCACTGCAACCTCCACTTCCTGGGTTCAAGCAATTCTCCTGCTTCAGCCTCCTGAGTAGCTGGGATTACAGGTACCTACCACCACGCCCAGCTAATTTTTGTATTTTTAGTAGCGATGGGGTTTCACTATGTTGGCCAGGCTGGTCTCTAACTCTTGACCTCAGGTGATGTGCCCACCTCAGCCTCCAAAGTGCTGGGATTACAGGCGTGAGCCACTGCACCTGGCTGGCTGCAGTCAGTTATGCTTGCAGCACTGCATTTCAGGCTGGGTTACAGAGTGAGATTTTGTCTCACAAAAAAGAAAAAAAAAGAAAAATTTATTTTCAGTATTGGTTTGATTTTTAAGATGCATATTGGTTTATATTAATCATTGGTATCAAGAATAAAATGTCATTGAGCTCCTTTTACAGGCTTAATGTTGGGGAAAAGACCAATTATAAACTGACTTATTCTGTGTATTTTCCCATTATACGTCAAGAACTATGATTTTACTAGTAAGCTACCAAGCTAACGCACCAGGATTTTATGGATGTTGGCAGAAGACAGACTCCTGGCTCAAAGATGAAAAACATTCATTACTGACTGAAATAGCAGTATCCAGAGTATCAGCATATTTGCACTGGCTCCCCAAGCCCCAGTTCCTTCAGGGCAATATGGATCTCTGTCCTGGTGGATAGATGAGTGTGACTTAAATTCCACTGTTAAACTATGCGGTGCCTGGGTGTGGTGGCTCACACCCGTAATGCCAGCACTTTGGGAGACCAAGGCAGGAGGACTGCTTGAGCCTGGGAGGTCGAGGCTGCAGTGAGCCATGATGGTGCTACTGCATTCCAGAGACACAGTGAGACCCTGTCTCAGAAACAAAAAATAAACTAGGTAATGGTAACAAGTTTTGGTAGTTGATAATCTGAATGGGATGTGAATGATTGATAATGTATCATTGGTCAGAAAAAAAAAAATCTCAAATATTTACCCTAATTATTTCTTCACTCAACATGTGTCTTCCAATCTAAATTTTGTGATAAAAACAATTAAATGTACACATTTTGTGATGAAGAAGACATTTTTGTTTATTTGTATTCTGTATTAGTTTTTCACGCTGCTAATAAAGACACACCCAAGACTGGGTGATTTATAGAGGAAAGAGGTTTAATGGACTCACAGTTCCATGTGGCTGGGGAGGCCTCACAATCGTGGTAGAAGGCGAATGAGGAGCAAAGTCACATCTTACATGGCAGCAGGCAAGAGAGCATGTGCAGGGGAATTCCCCTTTATAAAACCGTCGGATCTCTTGAGACTTGTTCACTATCATGAGAACAGCACGGGAAACACCTACTGCTGTGATCCAGTTACCTCCCACCAGGTCCCTCCCATGACGTGTGCAATTATGGGAGCTACAATTCAAGATGAGATTTGGGTGGGCACCCAGCCAAACCATATCATATTCCCTGCTCTAGATTCCACATAAGGGAGAGGAGGGAAGTGGTGCTCAGCCCCAGCCATTTATGCTGAGTAGAGGAGGTGAGAAGTAGTAGAAAGTGACTTCCTCAGTCTGTTCCTTCAGTGAGCAGTTGGAATGCACTGTTCTAGTCACATCTACTCCTAGGCCTAGACTCTGACCTATTTTCAAAACCTCGTGTACCTAAGCCCTGTCTGTCTGCCTCCATCTGAACAAGGCTCTCTCTCTCTCCCTTTCTGTACTAGCAAAGAAGTCGATTATCTTCAGGGAAGGTATTATGAGCACACCAAAGGTATCAGTCACTCATTTTTTTTTTGAGACAAGGTCTTACTCTGTCACCTAGGGTGGAGTGCGGTGGCACAATCATGGCTAACTGCAGGCTTGATCTCCTAGGCTCAAGTGATCTTCCCGCCTCTGGCTCTCAAGTAGCTGGGACTACAGGTGTGCACCACTACACCTGTTTACTTTTTGTAGAGATGGAGTCTCACTGTGCTGCTCAGGCTAGGATGTCAGTCACTCTTACTAGATAATATTCAGCCAAAACAATTCCAGCTTGAGTCCCCTAAGGACAATTTGATTCTGTCAAGGGAGGCTTGTGGAATGTAGTGGGGAGGCAACACCCGAGAGAGTGCCCTTGGCAACCTGGGTCCCATCCCTCTTATGGGACTGTCCAAACTTGCCCCCGTTTCTCAGCCAAGAATTCCCTGGGAAATTAATCTATATAGATTTAACACTTCCTCTCAACCAGTTGTTCTCTGGGAACCTGTAGATTTACAGCATCAGACAGTTCTCTAATTAGGCTTAGCAGGTTTTCAAAAGACCGCAAACAGCTTTGTAGCCTCCCATTACTTCTTAGGGGAGGGAAAATCCTGGGCACGAACAATTAATGGCTCTCTGTCCATCCTGTGTGTCCAGCAAGGTGACTATTAGCAGCTAGTACCATCCTATAAACTCAGATCCTATAGTAATAACTCATCTGTAAACATCCCCTTGTGGTTGTTTATTCTCCTGTTGTCTGTGTAGGGACCTGACATACTCCAGTGAAATAAGAGTGCCTGCTTCAGTGAAAAGTCTTCAGAATTCTCTTGTGTTTATGGCATTGTAGTACAAGCCAGTGCCCAGTGGTGGTGATACAAATTTCCTTCCTTCCCTTCCTTCCTTTTTTTTTTGACAGAGTCTCACTCGGTTGCCCAGGCCAGAGTACCCTGGTGCCATCTCGGCTCACTGTAACCTCTGACTCCCGGGTTCAAGCAATTATCCTGCCTCAGCCTTCTGAGTAGCTGGGATTACAGGCACACGCAACTACGCCAGGCTAATTTTTGTATTTTTAGTAGAGACAGGGTTTCAGCATGTTGGTCAGGCTGGTCTCGAACTCCTGAACTCATGATCCACCTGCCTTGGCCTCCCAAAGTGCTGGAATTACAGGCGTGAGCCAATGCGCTTGGCCAATATATATATATTTTTAAAGTAGAGACTGCTTCCTGCCATGTTGCCCAGGCTGGTTTTGAACCCCTGGGCTCAGGCGACCCTTCTACCATGGCCTCCAAAAGCTCTGAGATTACAGGTATGAGCCACAGCATCTGGCCCCAAGTTACTTTGAATTGCACATATGGGCACCCATGGTTCAGCTTGGCAGCACCTGCCATGGGTTCACACGGTGTGCCAGGCATCAATATTCGATGGCTGAACACCCAAGATGATTTTCAGAGGTACCTGGAAATTGTTCTTTTGCAAAGGTTTTGGCAAAACAGTCAAATATCAAAACTATACAACTGCCTCAAGCCCTCTTTTAATAGAATCCAGGCACAGATAAATTATGTATGTCTTCAGCCTTCTGCCGTCTCCTTGTATTTGCCCCTCTGTCATCTATTTTCTTGTCTTTATTGGTCTTTAAACTCCAGGCAGCTTTATTCCTCTGTCTTTTCTAAGCCCCCACCCTCACCCACCAGCCTCTTCCCAGGACTCCCACCCTTGGAGAGCCCAGACTCCAGAATTATGATAGAGCGTCAAGGAACAGAGGAGTTGCTCAAAACTGTCTTTCAGATAAGGCACCTTTTGCAGGAAAAGGAGGAGGAAGTGATGTGTCCAGAACAGGTCTGGTGAGGTAGAGCTACAACTGGCGAGATGCAGTGGCTCACTCCTGTAATCCCAGGACTTTGGGAGACTGAGGTGGACAGATCACTTGAGGCCAGGAGTTCGAGACCAGCCTGGCCAACATGGCAAAACTCCATCTCTACTAAAAATACAAAAAATCAGGCATGGTGGTGTGCACCTGTAAGCTACTTGGGAGGCTGAGGCAGGAGAATCACTTGAAACTGGGAGGCGGAGGCTGCAGTGAGCTGAGATCACACCATTGCACTCCATCCTGGGCAACGGAGCAATACTGTGTCTCTTAGAACTACAATAGATTTCAAAGGGAAGGTTCTAGGCTAGAACTAAGAACGTCATTTCTGGATACCCTGGTCTTTCCATTTGTCTTAAAGTCATCCTGCAAAGGTCAAAGTCAAATAAATCTTAATTAATAATTTTGCATACCAAAGGAAAATTGCAAATTAAAAAAATATGTGAAGGAGAAGTGTCTGAAAGACTAATCATACCTGTTTATGGAGAGGAAGCCTTCTATTTTTCTAGAGGACGTGATTATATTCCATTTCTTTCTTAAATACTGATTTCAGAGTGTAGTGTAATGATTCTAATGTTGGGTAAGAATCCTACTGAACAGAAAAAGGGACTTGAGTGTATGAATTAGAAGGGGCTGGAAAAGTTAGGTAAATCATTTAAATACACATGGACAGAGAATGTGAAGGCCTCATCTTGAAGGTGATCTAAAGAATTCTGGGCCGGGCGCGATGGCTCACGCCTGTAATCCTAACACTTTGGGAGGCCGAGGCGGGTGGATCATAAGGTTAGAAGATCGAGACCATCCTGGCTAACATGGTGAAACCCTGTCGCTACTGAAAATACAAAAAATTAATTGGGCGTGGTGGTTGGGCGCCTATAGTCCCAGCTACTCGGGAGGCTGAGGTAGGAGGATGGCGTGAACCCAGGAGGCAGAGCTTGCAGTGAGCCGAGATCACGCCACTGCACTCCAGCCTGGGCGACAGAGCGAGACTCCATCTCAAAAAAAAAAAAAAAGAATTCTGAGAAAAGTACCCCCTACTTAAAGTCTCTTTCTCACCAGCTTGCTGCAGCATCCATAATTCATTCATTGTCTTTTGTCTGCAGGAAGACCTTAGAAAATTCAGTGTCCAGGAAGGAATAAAATAACCTGTCATACAGTTCCTTTAAGGTGACAGAGTCTTATTTATTGCCAGGAAGCTGGAGAGGACAGGGAGATGGTGCTGAACTCAAGATAAACTCCTCTTGGCTTTGTCATTTTGCCAAGAATGGACCCTGCAGAAGAAGTAAAATACTGTCTCAGTCAGACACCTTCCAAGGTTCTTGGAACTTCCATGAGAGTACAGGGGAGAAAGATGTTTAAGTTCCTATACTCTGAATCAATAGGCCAGCTTTTTTGATACTGAAAAGGTCTCTGCATACCACTCCTCATGTTGTTTAGAGATTTAACATATTTAATAAAAAGTAGATTGCCAAAAAGCAATTTTAAATGAACTTTGTCTCCAAGCTAAATCTTTTTCAGGATGATCGTAAATGTTTCGGAGGCCTAGGACAGCTTGGAGCTACAATGAGTATTTCTGGCCAAGAGCGGTAGCTCACGCCTGTAATTCCAGCACTTTGGGAGCCTGAGGTGGGTGGATCACTTGAGGTCAGGAGTTCCAGACCAGCCTGGCCATCATGGTGAAACTCCATCTCTACTAAGATACAAATAAATTAGCTGAGCGTGGTGGTGGTCACCTGTAATCCTAGCTACTTGGGAGGGTGAGGTAGGAGAAACCCTTGAACTCAGGAGTTGGAGGTTGCAGTGAGCTGAGATCACGCCACTGCACTCCAGCCTGGGCAATAGAGTGGGACTCTGTCTCGAAAAAAAAAAAAAAAAAATTACCTGGGTGCAGTCGCATGTGCCTGTAATCCCAGCTACTCAAGAGGCTGAGGCAGGAGAATTGCTTGAACCCAAGAGCCAGAGGTTGCAGTGAGCTGAGATCACGGCACTGCACTCCAGCCTGGGTGACAGAGTGAGACCCTGTTTCAGAAAAAAAAAAAAAAAT
>NW_012116722.1:1060753-1073546 GCF_000951035.1 Colobus angolensis palliatus
AGAGTGGGACTCTGTCTCAAAAAAAAAAAAAAAATCTATTTTTTCCCGGTTTTTGTTTTGTCCTGTGTACCAGATCAGTACTGTTGGGATGGCTTGCTCCTCTTATTCGCAGAATTCTTCCTGGGAAACTAGCATTCACAATTATTAGAATGTGAAAACAAACAAGATGATCCATTTTAACATCCTCACTTTTTACAGGTGAGGAAACTAAAGTGCAGGGTTGGCAGCGATGTAAAGAGAATTGCACAGTGGGATTTGGAAGAGTATGGGCTTTGGGATCAGGCAGGTTTGGATCTGCTGCTCAGCAGTGATGTGAACTTGGGCAAGCTGATTGATATTTCCAAGTTGCACTTTCATCTTCTGTTAAGACAGTTCTTGGGTAAATCGTGTCTATAAGGCACCTACTCAAACAATGAACTCAAAATTTGCCCATAATAATACTATTCACTATGAACTCAAAATTTGCCCAATAATACTATATTCACTGTTTTTTGAAAATTGAGACACAATTCACATAACAGAAAATTCACCATTTTAAAGTGTACATTTCAGTGAGTTTTAGTGCTGGGTTGTGCAACCATCACTAATTCCAGAACATTTCCTTCACCCCCCAAAACCCTGGATCTATTAGCAGTGAGTCCCAATTCCCCTCTCCCCCAGCTCCTGGCAAGCGCTAATCTTTCTGTCTCTATGGATTTGCCTGTTCTGGACGTGTCATATAATGGAATCATACAACACAGAGCTTTTTGTGGTCTGATTTCTTTCACTTTGCATAATGTTTCCAGGTTTCACCCATGTTGTAGCATATAATTTATTCCTTTTTACTGACAAATAATATTCTGTTATATGGATATATCAACATTTGTTGATCTGTTCATCAGTGATGGAAATGGAAGACCCAGTTATCATGGAAAACAGTTGCCATTGTTTTAATGGTTAGGTCAAAGCCAGAATGAGGATTTGGGTGTCCCACTTTCAATCTGGTCTTGTGTTTATGCCCTGCACTGTTTTTCATGACATCTGAGCATGTGTGTTTTAAATAGTAGCGCACGTGTATTTTAAATTTTAAATACAGCCTAGCTATCTACTTTTAGGATTTTATACCTTTCCATGGATTTTTCCACTATGGAAAAAATGTTTACAATGCAAAGAAATGAAATCTATACATTATGGAAAAATTGTGCCGGGCACAGTGGCTCACACCTGTAATCCCAGCACTTTGGGAGGCTGAGGCAGGAGGATCACAAGGTCAAGAGATCGAGACCATCATGGCCAACATGGTGAAACCCGTCTCTACTAAAAATACAAAAATTAGCTGGGTGTGTTGGCACATGCCTGTAGTCCCAGCTATTTGGGAGGCTGAGGCAGGAGAATCACTTGAATTCGGGAGGCAGAGGTTGCAGTGAGCCAACATCGTGCCACTGTACTCCAGCCTGGTGACAGAGTGAGACTCCATCTCAAAAAAAAAAAAAAGGAAAAAGAAAAATTTTGCTGAGAGACAGGTTTAATTTTTATTTTCGAGACTAGTGGATGGTGTTTTGTTTGTTTGTTTTTTTGAGATGGAGTCTTGCTCTGACACCCAGGCTGGAGTGCAGTGGCACAGTCTCAACTGACTGCAACCTCTGCCTTTCGGGTTCAAGTGATTCTCGTGCCTCAGTCTTCTGAGCAGCTGAGACTACAGCCACGCACCACCGTGACTGGTTAACTTTTGTATTTTTAGTAGAGACGGTTTCACCATGTTGGCCAGGCTGGTCTGGAACTCCTGACCTCAGGTTATCCTCCTGCCGCAGCCTCCCGAAGTGCAAGGATTACAGGCATGAGCTTCGGCCCCCGGCCTTATGGATGGTCTCAATGCCTCTTTGTCCCTCTGTATTTCACAGGATGACCTGGCGTCTGTACAGTATCTTTTACCTGTCTGGTTTTATACATGTATGGTTTCTAGCCTGGGATCAAAGAAGGATTTTATTGAGTTTGGTTCGTGTTTGAGTCATGAGTCCCTTTTTTGTTGTTGTTGTTCACTTTATTCCGTGGCAAAAATTCAGAATTATTCTCTCCTTTAGTTAGACAGTCACTGTCATTCAGTTAACATGACCATTAGGTATGGGGAATATATGCCTTTGAGCCAGAATTTAGTGCATTTCAAGCGCATGTGGTCACCTCTCCTTCCCACTCCCTTGCCTGCTACCTAAGTGAAAGCTCACTGTGAGATGAGAGGAGGCCTTTTATGACCTGGCCTCCTTCCCATGTAATGTAATGACTGCCCCAGCTCTCAGGTCTGATTTCCCTGATGACAAGATCACAGAAGGCATGTTAATGTCTATTTACCTGCAGTCATCATTTCTTCAGAGGCAGCATTGCATGTAGCCCCAGGCTTTTACTGCATGGGTGTATAAGATCCAGAAGCAGATCTGATTTCTGAAGGATTTGGTTGTTGACACTTTTGCTTAGGAACGAGTGACGTGTAGAATGTGGCAAGATTCCAGTGGGGAAGGTGTTTTCCTGGGTTCATCAGGGATTTGTGCTGCTTTATCTTAGGTAGCACAAGTGGAGGGTCCAGCCCAGCCTGGTTTCCTGACTTTGCGCAAGGGTTTTCTTTGCCAAAGCTTTGATGATCCGGTCCTGAATACCCCTAATTACTCATTTCATTTGATGTTGTATTTTCTTATCGTTCTTTTAAGATCTGGAGCAGTTATCATGTGTCACACTTCACATACCTTATCTCCTTTATATTATTTCCTGCTTCTAAATATCTGCCAGCCCTCACATATGAAAAAGCGACTGACCCTGACCCTTGTCTTCTCCATGCTGAGCGTCCCTTATTCCTCCAGCTGTTCCTGGTTGACATGGTCTCCAACAGCCTTTTGTCCTGGTCCCCCTTTGTCTGTGTGTTTTCCACATTGTTAGTGCTCCTCCTAATGTGATGTCCAGATTGGAAATGACACTCCATGTGTGCTATGATCAGCCCAAACTAGGACTGTTACTACGACATGAGCCCAATCCTCATTCGACACAGTGTACAGTTGCCACCAGCGCCTTCTTAGCCAGTTGCCTATTTGTTTTGTGTTTTTGGAGACAGGGTCTCACTTTGTCACCCAGGCTGGAATGCAGTGGCGTGATCTCGGTTCACTGCAGCCTCTGTCTCCCAGGCCCAAGTGATCCTCCCACCTCAGCCTCCCGAGTAGCTGGGATTACAGAGGCACGGACCGCCACACTGGACTAATTTTTGCATTGTTAGTAGAGACAGGGTTTCGCTATGTCACCCAAGCTAGTCTCAAACCCTTGGGCTCAAGCAGTCTGCCCACTGGGCCTCCCAAAGTGCTGGGATTACAGGTGTGAGCCACTGTACCCATCCATCAGTTGGCTTTTAATACCAGTCACTGCCTGTTACCCCTACTCAGTGAGGCATAGGCTCCTGTTGTTGTGCTGTTGGTTATTTGCTCCTAAGAGCAGAACTTTGTACTTCCCCTAATCCACTCTATCCATGTTTTACCCTGGGGACTCAGAGTTTCATTCCATTGGAACTATATGGATGGGAGCCTAGCATAATTCCGATGCAAGAAATGGTGGGAGTGAAGAAGTGTATTATTTTTTAATGATATGTTAGCATTGGCTCTGGTCCTAGAAAAATCCTTCTCCAACTCCTGATCCTGTGGTACTTAAATTAGTCATTTCTAGTTCATGGGGTTTTGTGTTTGTTTTGGGAGTTTGGGAGTAATGGTTTGCATCAATTATGACAGATGAAAAGAGTGAATCGGGTGGTGAATCTCTTTAGGAAGCTCAATACCTCAGTCCATCGGCCGACTTGTTGTCACTTGGGTGGACCCTTGAATGCCTCTGTCTGCTGTGCTATCCAGGAAGGGTGCGTGGGGTTCTAACTGGCACCTCTCTGTCTGTTGCAGTTACCTGGCTGAGCAGTGCTGGAATGGCGGCTTTATCTACCTGATCATGCTGCGTCGCTTTAAGCACAAAGCCCACTCCACTTATAATGGCAACAGTAGCAACAGCTCTGAACCAGGAGAAACACCTACCTTGGAGCTGGGTGACCGAACTGCGAAAAAGGGAAAACGAACCAGAAAGTTTGGGGTCATCTCCAGGCCTCCTGCCAACAAGGCCCCTGAAGAATCCAAGGGCAGCATTGGCCGTGAGGTGTCCAGTGACCCCAGCACTGAGCTGGAGAACGGCCCTGACCCTGAACTTGGAAACGGCCATGTCTTTCAGCTAGAAAATGGCCCAGATTCTCTCAAGGAGGTGGCTGGACCCCATCTAGAGAGGTCAGAAGTGGACAGAGGGACAGAGCATAGAATTCCAAAGACAGATGCTCCTCTGACCACAAGCAATGACAAACGCCGCTTCTCAAAAGGTGGGAAGACGGACTTCCAGTCGAGTGACTGCCTGGCACGGGTAAGGTTTGGTTTGATTACGGAACCAGAATTTTATGTATTGTGTTTGTTTTTGCAGCCCAGCCCATGCGGGAAATACAAGCTGGGCTCAGAACCAGAATTTTAAAAGAAATATTGTTTGAAGTTGCTTTTAAGGTTTAAAAAATAGATCTAAGGTGACCTCGCATTGAGAAGCCAACAAATGCATTAAGAAAAGTGATCGGAGGAGAATGACAAAAAAGCTCCAGTCATTTTATCCCACATAAATAAAGAGCTAGTCAAGTGATCCTAAGTGGAAAACTCAAGCCTTCTGTGTTAAAATTTGAGTCATGTGAGGTCCAGATAAAGTACTTAGCTGCATCATTATTTATCACTGCTGTCACCGGTGGAATTGCTGCCGCAAGGCCAAGAATTCCTGATGGCAGTTGACACCACAAACATCTAAGCCACAGTATTACACAGGAAGGGTATTCAATACACTGGGAAGCATCTGCTTTTATTTTTAGCAGTTCAAAATTAGTGATGTTTTCATGGGATCGTGTTATTACATTGCTGAATTCTAGGGAAGTTTGGAAGCTTGACAAAAATCTCTGATACTATGAAATCCAGCTGTGAGGGTCAAGGTTAGTTACCACACCCGCTTTGCCTTTAGGTGTATTCTGAATGATAAAGGGTAAGCTTCTAGCCTCAAATGGTCTCCCTCGTTATCAACAACATTCTGTCTTATGAGAATTACATTTCTTTAGGGTAAACATGTTCATTCCAAGAATCTTCCTAGATATTCCTGCAGGCTGCAGTTGAAACGATAAATTGCTGATGTGTATGCTGAGTGGTTTCTTCTCTCACTCAGGAGACAACCTTTAGGGATGAAAGAGCAAGTTATAAAGATCAAAATGGGTGTAGGAGTATCATGTTGAGGCCAGGCGTGGCGGCTGGTGACTGTAGTCCCAGCACCTTGGGAAGCTAAGGATGGTGGATAGCTTGAGCTCAAGAGCGTGAGACCAACCTGGGCAACATGGTGAAACCCTGTCTCTACCAAAAATAATTGGCTGGGGACCTGAGTGGGAGGATCGCTTGAGTCTGGGAGGCAGAGGTTACAGCCAAGATTGTACCACTGCATTTCATCCTGGGTGACAGAGCAAGACCCTGTCTCAAAAAAACAAACCAAAAAGTATCAAGTTGAGTTTTGTCTGCTGAGAAGTGGTGCCCTGGGAGTAAGTGTGATTTCTGCCATTGTAGCCAAATGTACAGTGGGTTGAAAAGCATTACAGTAACCCCTCTCTCAAGAGGTTATGTTCCTTCATTTGAGGAGTGGGGTGATCTTCATAAAGTTGGACACAGAGAAGGCATTATTTGTAAATAGAATGTGTGAATAAGAAAAAAATTGATGTCTCCATCAATGATTTGCTACCAATTTTACGAGTTCCCCCAAAAAGGATTAAGGACAAAAAAAAAGATTATAATATATACCTCTTCCAAATTAAAGGCTGTGAAAGTATTATAATGTGTTTCTTATCAGTGCGTACTCTATCTTGATAGGATTTCTTCCCTAATGATTAGATTGTGCATACACAGAAAGCCTAATGTGAGCAAAATAAGGTAGTGGGTATTGGCTCCCTTAATCATTTGAAGGTTTAAAGCACCAAAGAAGGTTGAATCTCACATACAGTCCAAAGAATAGGCCTTCATTTGACCTAGGACACAGTGGAAATAATTTGGAATGATTTTAAAATGAACAAAGGGCCAGGTACAGTGGCTCAGTCCTATAATCCCAGAACTTTGAGAGACCGAGGCAAGTGGATCCCTTGATGCCAGGAGTTCATACCAGTCTGGCCAATGTGGCAAAACCAAAAATACTAAAAATACAAAACTTAGCTGGGCATGGTTGCACATGCCTGTAATCCTCGCTACTCGGGAGGCTGAGGCTGAGGCATGAGAATCACTTGAACCTGGGAGGCTGAGGCTGCTGTGAGCCAAGAATCGCACCACCACCCTTCATCCTGGGCAACAGAGTGAGACTGTCTCAAAAACAAACAAAACCTAAACTTTTAAGAGATTACTCATCCTCTGCTCACCTTAATTAAGCATAATAATTCTATTAATAAATTTAATTAAAATTGAACTTCAGGATTCGCTATTTGAAGACTTACACATATCAGAGTTCCTTTGCCTAGTTTTTCTGCTCAAGGTCAAACATCCTATGAGGTATAAATGAAAGAGTGAAAACAACCAAACTGCGATCCATTGCCTTTAGGGTATTTTTTTTAAAAGTCATATGCCTATAGAAAGGGGAGACTTGCCATCTGGAATTTGCATTCTTTGTAACTGTTTATAATTCATATTCTGAGTTTTGGCACCGGGTCACACCTTTTGCCTTGGTAAATCAGAATGGACCACACGTTTTCTCAGGCTCAAATATTTTAGCACCCTGTTCAACCATAAAATTATCTTTATTAGGTGCACTTGCCCAGGATTAGTAAGGTTGGCAAAAAGTAGATTTTCACAGCTTTCCCCCACATTCTGGTGGCACCCGAATTGGAACCAATAGACCTTCACACAAGACTGTTTAGGTTCTCGGGATTTTTATTTTTACTCCAAGACAGAGACCAAGGTCATGCTAAAATGGAATTTCTAGAAAAACAGAAAATGCCTATTTACCTCTTAAGCCTTTGGGGGGAATATTTTGTTCCATTTGAACAATGGGAGATTAAACGTGAGTATTTTTCCATTTCTGCCTTTATAATGATTTAATATAGCTGCAAAAACTTAATAAATGACAGAAAAGCTCAGAAGCATTCAGACCATTTTTGTTTGTCAGGCACTTCTTTTTCATAGACTGTTACTTGTTCTAAGAAAATGTTCCATTAAAATAAACCCTCAGTCTTGCCTTTTCCATCCGGTTCCCTCTTAATAGAGCAACAGGAGATATATCTCCTTTAAACAAATTTTTCTTTTTTAAAAATGGTATTTTCTATAAAACGTTAACTCACAATAATACATATACAAGCAGATTACTATTTAAAAAGACAAAGTTGGATTTATCCTCTGAAACAGAATCTCCTAGGACGTAGACAAACTATTTTACACATGAATTCAAAGTTCCTCATTATCTTCTTAGCAAAGATCTTTATCCTCTAAGATGAGAGGTTTTGTGAATCTGCTTACATAGAACGTAATGTATTTTTGTAATGCTACATGTTGAAAATGAATACAACCAAATGTAGTCAAATAACAAAAAAAGAATCCTACCACTTGCCAAGCAGGACAGTTTATTCATGACTGGCATGGGAATGTCTATGGGTACATTTGTAGTATTTCCCTAGGAATCGTAATCTACCCTGTACAGTACCAGACCCTTTTCCTATGCCTCCTCCGTAAGTGGTTCAGCAGAGACCTCACGCAGGCTGCCCGGATCTGCATCTGCAGAAACGGGTAGAAAACACAGAAGGAGCGTCACCCTCAGAACACCTCCCTGATGAGCCCTCATGTCTGCATCAGAGGCAGCCTGAGGATGGTCCTTTTCTAGGAAGCCCCCTTGGTCACTGGGTGAACTCACATTGTCCTACATGGTAACATCTCCCAAGTCTGTGGGTGAGCCCTCAGCTCTCTCCTGAGCCCTGATGGCCACTGGGCAAACTTACATTGTCCTACCTGGTGACATCTCCCAAGTCTGTGTCTGAGCCCTCAGCTCTCTCCTGAGCCCCCTGAATTTTGTGCCCACTGCCTGCAGGATGTCTCCATGTTGGATATTTCACATCGTGCCTAAACCTTAGCGCATCCCTTTCCCATAGCTCTGAACCCACTCCAGTGCTCCAGGTCTCCCCGTCCCCAGAGTTTGCCCAAGCTGGAAGTTTGATGAGATTCAATGAGAGTGACCAACCATCCTGGTTTGTCTAGAACTTCCCCTGGTTTCTCACTGAAAATCCTGGGAAACCCTCCGTCCTAGGGAGACCGGGACAGCTGGTCATCTTGGAGTCACCTGAGGCACTTCCTGCTCCCTTCTGCCTTGTTCGGTCAATCACCAAGTTCCATTAACTGTAGCTCCTTTTGAAATCCTGCAGCTCAGCCTCCCTCTCTCTTTACTCCCGTAACTTCGGGTCAGGCTGCTTTCGGCTAGGCTGCTTTCATTTCGCCCCTGGGCTATCATAGTACTCCACTACCTGGGACATCGCCCCCACTCCTATCCCATTCATCCACTGTCCCAACTGCCACCAGAGGGACCCTTCTAAACAGCACATCTCATTACTCACACACATACACATAGGTGCACAACATACATGTGCGTGCGCACACACACACACACTGGCTGAAACCTGTTTGGTGGATCCACTTTGCCTTCATGGTTGTTACCCAACACATTGTCAGTCATTCGAGGCCCTTTATTATCTGATTCCTGCTTAACTGTCTGCGTCCATCTCTCACTGCTTTCTTTTTTTCTTTTTTACCTTTACCAGTTTATTATATAATAAAGAATACAGATGAAGAATTGCATCAGGCGAGGTCCGGAGGGTTCCCAGCACAGGAGCTTCTGTCCCTGTGGAGGAGGGTGGGGGTGAGGGGGGGTGCATCACCCTCCCGGCAGGTGGATGTATTCACCAACCTGGAAGCTCTCTGAACCCCATACTCTAGGGATGTGTATGAAGGCTTCATCCCGAAGGCATGATCATTTGTTAACTCAAAATCCAGCATTTCTCCCCTGACTCCAGAAGATGGGGGTAGGGCTGAAAGTTGCAAGCTTCTCATGGCCTGTCCTTTCTGGTAACTAACCCCCATCTGGAAGCTATCCCTGATGTCCAGTTTCTTACTGCTTTCTTCCTCCCTGATTTGGAGTGAATTCACTGCGAGCTTTTTCAAAAGCCATACTTACTGTCACCTCTGAGCCTTTGCGAGTGCTGCACTCACTACCCAGTTTCTTCTCCCCTCTCCTGTGTCGCTTAGCTTCTACCTTTCCTGGGGGACCAAGCCTCAAGACACCCTCCTCTAGAAGGCCTCCGTGACATTCCTGCCACCTGCTCTGTGGTTAGCCATGTCCTCCTCTGTCTCCTGCGGTACCCTCTGCTGGTCTTCATTCATGCCTGAGCCCCACGTATTCCAAGTACCATTTGGCTCATTGTGTCCCCAGTAGACTAAGAGCAGAGCCTTTGACTTTTTAAAAATGTTTTATATATTTGGGAGATGGAGGTGCAGATTTCTTCAACACATATATTACGTAGTGATGAAGTTCAGGCTTTAACGTACCCATCACCTGAATAGTGAACATTGTACTCAGTAGATAATTTTTCAGCTCTCATCCCGCGTCCCCCTTTTCCAGTCTCCAGTGTCTATTATTCCACTCTGCATGGGCACCCAGTGTTCGCCTCCCACTTAGGAGTGAGAACGTGGAGCGTTTGACTTTGTGTCCTGAGTTGTTTCACTGAAGGTAATGGCCTTTGGTTCCATCCATGTTGCTGCAAAAGGCGTGATTTCATTCTGTTTCATGACTGAGGAGTATTCTATGGTATATATCATATTTCCTTTTCTTTTCTTTTTTTTTTTTTTTGAGATGAAGTCTCACTCTGTCCCCCAGGCTGGAGTTCAGTGGCGCAACCTCAGCTCACTGCAACCTCTGCCTCCCGGGTTCAAGCGATTATCCTGCCTCAGCCTCCCAAATATTTGGGACTATAGGTACATGCCACCATGCCCAGCTAATTTTTTGTATTTTTAGTAGAGAGGAGGTTTCGCCATGTTGGCCAGGCTGGCCTCAAACTCCTGACCTCCAGTGATCCGGCCGCCTCAGCCTCCCAAAGTGCCGGGATTACAGGCGTGAGCCACCGCGCCTGGCCTGGTGTATACCACGTTTTCTTTATCCAGTCAGCCGTTGATAGATACTTAGGTTGATTCTGTATCTTTGCTGTTGTGAATAGTACGGGGCGGGGCCTTCTTTGTCTTTGTCCCATCTTAGCTCAGTGCCTTGTAGATATTTAGGAAGGCCCCAAGAGTACTGGTCCTGGGAGATGGGACCCTGAGTTCCTGCCTCAGTTCTGCCATCCCCAGCACTGTGGCCTTCGGGTTGCTGCGGCCTTTCTCTGGCCTTCTGTTTTCTCACCTATAAACTAAACATTTTGGTCTGATGACTAAGGGATTTCCAGCTCTGACATTATGCTCACCCATGTCTTACTGATCATTCTGAATAAGAAGGTGTAAGCAAACGGTTTCAGAAAAGGTTTGCAACTAGAGCCGGAGCACTTGACTGCAGCAAGATTCTGGTTGGATTGTGTCTTCTCACATATGGGGCAAAGTTGCTGTTGTAAAGTTTTCTTTTTGGTTCCAGCAGTAATGAGGTCATTTAAATGCTGTGAGACAGCTCCCTTTAATGTACACTCCTGTTTTGGTAAATAAATCCCTTCGTTGGCTTCAGTGAAGGGATGCGTGTGTGAACTCACACAGTAATTGGCAGTTTACAGGAAAGGGTAACACTCCAACAACATTAGTGCAGAAGAGTCCATAGCATCCAGTTTTTCAGGGTTTGGCTTTTTCTCAATAGACTGACAAAGTCTCGTTGCCCTTTTAGCTAATATAAAAGAAAACAAATGCCCAAACCATCTGTCTAGACAGGGTCTGTTGCAGAACTCGGTCTCTCCAACTGGACCAGGGTTCACACATTGAACACACTGGCAAACAGACAGATCTCCCATCTGTGTGAGCTTCTTAACCTCAGTGGCAAGGACTGTCATGGAACTGTTAGATCAGTGGATAAACATTCTATATTTGTTCCTTCAGTGCTATTTATGGGATACCATTATTATGTGGTAGACACTGTTCTAATTGCTAGAGAGCTGGTTGGTAAGCAAGACAGACAAGGTTCTTACCTCACAGCGTTTACAGCATACCACAAACAATAAATAAGCAAATCCACGAATCACAGTGTCAGAAACTGACGAGTCAATGAAATAAAACAGGGTGAAGTGAAAGCTGGCTGGGCAGTGTCATGGGCGAGGGGCTGGTTGATGTTGGGTATCAGAGCAGGAAGGTCTCAGTAAAGAGGCAATGTTTGAGCTGAGGATTGAGTGTCAGAGAGGGGCAGCCCTGCACAATCTGGGGCAGAATGCTCCCAGGGAAGAACCAGCAGAAGCATCTGCCCTCAGGCAGGAACGATAGAGTGTTCCAGGAGAAAAGACACTGGGCACTAGGAGACGATTCAGGAGGTGTGGTCAGGGCTGGTTACGAAGGTTCGCATATGCCACCTTGTACTTTGAACTTTATTCTTGGTCCGGTGGGAGGTTGTTGGAGGGCTTATGCTGAGTGCATCACAGCCTGTGTTTTTTAAACATTCCCCTCGGATGTTTGATGGAGGATCATGGATTGTAGGAGGTGAAAAGTTAAAAGGGAGACCAAACTGGAGCTGGTCACTTTGATAAGGGGGAGGTGGCGGGGGAGATGAGCCGAAGTCGGTGGGTGTGGGATCTGTGTTGGAACTAGACTCTACAAATGGTACTTGTGGTTCAGATGTGGGAGGCAAAACAGAAGGAATCAAAGATACTTCATGGACTTTCAGCTTGTGGATCATCTTTAGCATGAGTAGAGGATAATGCTGTTCCCATTGAGATGGGAAAGCCAGGAGCAAGAGAGGAAAAAGTCCAGTTTTGATTGTACTAAGGTGTATATCAGATACCCAAGTGGAATTGTTAAAGGAGGTAATTGGAAATATCCTTAATATCGTTATATTTAAGTTGGCCTGTTAGTTTTTGGCCAGTACAAGTTTTAGCCTAGTAAGTGTCAGACACTGGTTTTATTTTTTACTGAACGTTGCTGTAGGCAAATACATTTAAAACTGACAATTGTGGGCCAGGTACGGTGGCTCACGCCTGTCATCTCAGCACTTTGGGAGGCCGAGGTGGGCAGATCACCAGTGGTCAGGAGTTCGAGACCAACTTGGCCAACATGGTGAAACCCTGTCTCTGCTAATAACACAAAAATTCGCTGAATGGATGTGGTGGTGCGCACCTGTAATCCCAGCTACTCAGGAGGCTGAGGCAGGAGAATTGCTTGAACCCAAGAGGTGGAGGTTGCAGTGAGCCAAGATTGCACCATTGCACTCCAGCACTCACTCCAGAGTGAGACCCTGTCTCAAAAGAAAAACAAAAACAAACAAAAAAAACTGCTAACATTTACTTCTTGCTGCTTGTGTCTTCCTTTGTTAGTCCTCTGAATTCCCTTCATTAAATGATCAGAAATTCCAAGGTGAGGAAACTTGCATTAATTTCTTTGGACACTCCCCTCTTATATCCTACTTTCAATTAAAAAAAAAAAAAAAAACTACGTTATTGGATAAAAGTGAAAAAGAAGGTCTGTTTCTTGACTAGTGTAATTGGGGGCTATATTACAGACTGGTGATTTCTGCCCTCTGAAGCCAATTTTATTTGTTACGTGTTTTG
>NW_012116722.1:1074442-1075789 GCF_000951035.1 Colobus angolensis palliatus
GCTAGTTTTTTGTATTTTTTAGTAGAGACGGGGTTTCACCATGTTGGCCAAGTTGTTAGCCAGGATGGTCTCGATCTCCTGACCTCGTGATCCACCCGTCTCGGCCTCCCAAAGTTCTGGGATTACAGGCTTGAGCCACCGTGCCCGGCCATTTCTGGACTCTTAAGAATGGTCCCTGTTGCTCTTGGGAAACAGGTCCACAGCTTTTCTGTCCTGGAAGAAACACTCATCTTCTAGACCCCAGCAGTCAGAACATATCTTCCATGGAAAAAAAAAAAAAAGCCACCATCCTACTCTCACGTGTGCCGTGAGGCAGCCACAGGGCTGTTCCCTATGCTGGCGTGGGAGGCCCAGAAAGCCAGGACAACATCCAGTCAGCGCATCCCTGATTCTGTTCTTTTCAGTGGTATCTGCTAGGCCATAGGGCCCCATTGGAAGTGTTGAAAGTTGCCATCCTGGCGGCTGTGCTGATCCTCAAGAGTGGCTTTTTGGAAGTAGTAGAGCAATAAGAGACTTAGAAGGCCAGGGAAGATGTTTCTGAATGGGGAAGGGAAAGGTGTTCCAGAGGTCAGAGGCAGCAAACCAAAAACCGTAGAGTCCAAAGTGAGTTGATTGGATGAAATAGAGATCGTTGACAAATTCATGGACTACTGTGGTAAGCCAGTGACTTCTGAAGTTACATTTGGCCAGACAGGCTTCATTTGACTGTGGTCAGGGGATGGAGGAGACAGTTGGCACCAGTGTCTGTTCCTGGGATAGCGGAACCCCACCGAACAGTGCGGTACCCGAAGGAGTGTGGGATCCAACAGGTCTCTGTCTGCTAATAATTTCCTCAGACATTCCTACTGCTGCACATCAATGACTGCTCGACATCTGGTTTTTTTACTGTTGCGTGAAGTTTCATTTCAGTTTCTGACTGTGTATTTCAGATTTTCTAAATGCCACACATTCTTTCTCCTTTGCAAGCAGCTTGAACAGGCAGGTTGCCTATTTCTAGGGGGATGATGGCTTTGTCCATGTTGGACCTTAATGGTTCCATTGGACTTTTGATGATGGATGTTAAAAGCAGATGTCATTTGTTTCATATGAAGATGGCTTTTGTTTCGTATGTCTTGTGAGCCAGGCCCATATAGCTAGGGCTAAAAGGAACTACAGGGGTGAGTCTGAAGTGAGAGTCCAAAGTAAATCACTTTGGAAGGTTTTGCTTTCGTTTCTCTAAATAGCTAAGGACTTGGGGGAGTCAACGGTTTTGCAGTGAGCGTATGTGTATGTCCTTGAGTGAAGCAAGCGGACAAGTGGAGGATAAACCAAGATAGAAAGGCTATCAGCAATCAGATGGCTTAGAGA
>NW_012116722.1:1075902-1078583 GCF_000951035.1 Colobus angolensis palliatus
TCACCTCCACCTTCCGGGTTCAAGCGATTCTCCTGTCTCAGTCTCCTGAGTAGCTGGGATTATAGGTGCCCATGTAATCCCATGCCCGGCTAATTTTTTTTTGTATCTTTTTTAGAGATGGGGTTTAACCATGTTGGACAGTCTGGTCTTGAACTCCTGACCTCTGGTGATCTGCTCGCCTCAGCCTCCCCAAAGTGCTGGGATTATAGGCATGAGCCACCACGCCCGGCCTAGTTTTTTTTTAAAGAAGATTTGTATAGGGGTTGAAGCATTTCTTAAATGTATTTAGGGAACGTGTAGCCCAGCATCTGTGGCAGTGGGTATCAAATTCATCAATTAATTTTTTGTTTTGGTTTCTCTATCAAATATCTCATTTATATGTTTTAAGGAAGTTTGAGATTCAATTCAATATGGTGTTTTGTTTTTCTATTTGTTTGTTTGTTTGGTGACGGAGTCTTGCTTTGTCACCCAGGCTGGAGTGCAGTAGCGCCATCTCTGCCCACTGCAACCTCCACCTCCTAGGTTCAAGTGATTCTCCTCCCTCAGCCTCCCGAGTAGCTGAGATTACAGGAGCTTGCCATGATGCCCAGCTAATTTGTTGTATTTTTGATAGAGACGGGGTTTCACCATGTTGGCCAGGCTGGTCTTAAACTCCTGACCTCAGGTTATCCGCCTGCCTCAGCCTCCCAAAGTGCTGGGATTACAGACGTGAGGCATAGTGCCTGGCCCTCAATATGGTGTTTTTAACATAAATACGCTTATATGTGTATATATAAGTAATATAGTTACCTATCAACATTTATTTACTGGGTGTTGTACTGCCACCTATGTGCACAAATATCTCATTTAATTCTAAGAACAAACTTGGAAATATTAAATTCCCAATTTAGAGTCAAGGAAACTAAGACTTTTAAGCATTAGGTGGCTTTCATAAGTTATAAATGGCAGAGCTGGGTTCCAACTAGTTGACGTCTCCTGGCACCAAGACCCGAGCTTTGCCTTCCTTTCATCTTTATTAATTAGTAGCTGTGCAGAAGTCAAAGGAACCGACAAACAGCCAGTGTTTATATGCACAGTGGCATCCTGGTTTCAGGCAGAAGCAGCTTCACTTAACAGGACCCTGTTCAGGAAATTTAATAATCACTGTGCTGTGCTGCCCATAGTATGGTCATTAGCCACAGGTGGCTCTTGAAATTTAACTAGAATTCAATTCAGTTACAAATTCAGTTCCCCAGTTGCCACTAGCACATTGCAAGCATGCAATAGCCACCTGTGGCTGGTGGCTCCATATCTGATGGCTCAAATATAGAACATTTCCATGATCACAGAAAGTTCTGTTGGACAGTACTGCCAGCCAAAGACTTGGGTCCAATCGGCAGAATTCTTTTCTCCTGTGATAATCTGTGATATCTGTTGACAAGTGATGGATACCCGGCCAGAGGTGACAGCTCCGTTCTCCCGTGTCAATGCCGTGTGTCTGTCAACCTCCTTCATGGTGTGCTCACTTTTTCTTCCAAGGAGGAAGTTGGCCGAATATGGAAGATGGAGCTGCTCAAAGAATCGGATGGGCTGGGAATTCAGGTTAGTGGAGGCCGAGGATCAAAGCGCTCACCTCACGCTATCGTTGTCACTCAAGTGAAGGAAGGAGGTGCCGCTCACAGGTGACTAGATAACCCTCTCCCCTCCCCCGTCCCTCCGCTTCCCGTCCTTCCCTGTCCCTCCCCGCTGGTGCAGGCCCTCTTCCACTTGTTCAAAGCCCTGGTGATTACAGTTCATAAAGATTATGCTAGAGCACAGAAGGAAACCAGGCAAGAGTGGTTCGAATTGAACACACCTCTGAGCACAGGAAATGGCTAATTGCAGAAGATACTGCGGGATCTTCTAGAACAAGGAGAGATTGGATTCCTTTGTAGTCCAGTTTTAGTTTCAAGTGAATGTTATGTATCCTAACTTGCTGAGACGATATGAGGCTACTTACTGAGAATATGCTCCTGAGTAGAACACCGCATTCCTAAGATCTTAACTCCTGTAAAACTTGACTAATGACCTGGGAAAGTGATTGGTTTTCAGTTTGACCACAGAAGCCCACAGCACTGGGGCTTCACTTGTCAGGTCTATCAGGATTTCAGGCATACCTAGATATATGTATCTCTGCCATACAGATGTGAAAGGAAAATTAAGTAAATGTGAATTTTTCTCCTTGCGATCTGAAAGCAATTCATACCTCAAAACTTCTTTTGTAGTTCAGGTGCGGGTAGCTCACACCTGTAATCCCAACACTTTCGGAAGCCAAAGCAGGAGGATTGCTTGAACCCAGGAGTGTAAGACTAGCCTGGGCAACATGATGTGACACCTGGTGTTGACAAAAAATAAAAATTAAAAAATAGTGGCCAGGCGCGCTTATAATGCCAGCACTCTGGGAGGCCGAGGTGGATCACCTGAGATCAGGTGTTCGAGACCAGCCTGGCTGGCCAACGGGTGAAACCCTGTCTCTACTAAAATTACAAAGAAATGAGCCAGGTGTGGTGGTATGTGCTTGTAGTTCCAGGTACTTGGGAGGCTGAGGCACAAGAATCAGTTGAACCCGGGTGGCGGAGGTTGCAGTGAGCCGACATTGCGCCACTGCACTCCAGCCTGGGCGACAGAGCGAGACTCCATCTCAAAAATAAATAAATAAAATA
>NW_012116722.1:1079111-1122265 GCF_000951035.1 Colobus angolensis palliatus
TTTTTTGTATTTTTAGTAGAGACGGGGTTTCACCGTGTTAGCCAGGATGGTCTCGATCTCCTGACCTCGTGATCCGCCCACCTCGGCCTCCCAAAGTGCTGGGATTACAGGCATGAGCCACCACGCCTGGCACACTTATTTTTTAATCTGAACAATGATCTGAAGTAGGAAGAGGAATGGTGTTTAGCTAGAGCATGTGCAAAACAGTTTATTTTGAGTAAGAAGGATGTAGCTATCCCAAAATGTCAGGCTGACTCTTAACTGCTAGCTAATTGCTTCCACGAACGTAGGGTGTCTACTATTTGCAAGGCCTGGTGGGGCATATATGTATATTGTATGCCCACAGCATACAGTAGGCGTATAAAGGGAGAGTTTCATTGATGAGCGAGGTGATCATCTTTTATAAACTAGTCTGGAACTTGGTGTTCAGCTCAGGTACCCTGATTCTAAGAGGGGTGTGGCAAACCAGACCGGTGCTGGCCTGCCCAAGCTTGGGAGGGGATGCAGAAGGATATCACATGAGGTACAGCCGCAGGAGCTGGAGATGGATAGTCTGAAGAATGGAAAACTAAGAAGAGGACTAGGGCAAAAACCAGCAAAGTCTTTTATGCTCATCAGTTCTCTTACTACAGAATAGGATGCTAATCACTAAAGTAGAGATAAGATTAACTGCAATTGTTAGTTGTCTGGGTGGTAGTAATTATTGAAGGATTAAGACCCTAGGTGGTTTTTACTCCAAAGAGCATCATTAAACTTCCAAAGTGACATATGCTTTGAGGAGCTCCTGTCAGATAGACAGTTTCCCATTAATCATAGGTCTTAAGTTCTAGTCTTCTTTTAGCAAGTTGGCAAGTAGGAAATTCCTGTGCCCAGAGATAAACTTAGAACTGTTCTTGTCTATTTTCCATCTGAGCCATTTCTATTGGGTCTCATCATTTTCCTTTCATTCTTAGCCTGGAGTTGTGTGTGTGTCTCTTTGAGCCTCTGGGGTATATGATTCACAAGCGGGGCATTGTAGTTAATAACAGGAGATGAAAGAAATGAAAGAGGGAAATAAGAAAAGGAAAGGGGATGGGGACGGTCTTTTTTTGAGATGGAGTCTCACTCTGTTGCTCAGGCTGGAGCTCAGTGGCGCGATCTTGGCTTACCACAACCTCTGCCTCCCGGGTTCAAGCGATTCTCCTGCCTTCGCCTCCCAAGTAGCTGGGACTACAGGCACTTGCCACCATACCCAGCTAATTTTTGTATTTTTAGTAGAGATGGAGTTTCACTATGTTGGCCAGGCTGGTCTCGAACTCCTGACCTCGTGATCCACCCACCTCAGCCTCCCAAGGGACAGGGATGGTCTTGATGGCATTCTGAATAAGTAAGCCCAGGACGCTGGTCTGAACCATTGCGTTCTTGATTTCTGAATCCCTCTCCTCCCGTAGGAAACAGCTCCTGAGTGGCCCACCCACACAACTCCTGAGATTCCAGCTTGTTTCTCCTTGGTTTTCCCATTCCCCTTCTCCCATCATTCCAAACAACTAGTGGGGCCCGCAGCATTTCTCTGCTTCAAGAATTTTTGAAGGACAGAAACAGAGAGTATCAGAAGTCTCTGGTGCCTCCTGTCTGCTGTTAAAGCCCAAATTCGTAGAAAAGACAATGGCACATGCCCTAGAGGAAGGAGACAGAAAGTGAGAGAAAAGCTGTTAAAGGAAGGAAAGGGGAGGGAAGGATGGAAGAAGAGAAGTCAGTTGATTCATTGAAAGAAAACTAGGGGAGAGCCTAGAGACTGGAGAGAAATGGGGCTTCTGGGCGTGTCGGAGACGTGCGTGTGTTTCATGGCAGCACCCTGGGTGCTGATGTGAGCCTTTAGAACAGGGAAAGTCCAATCTTTTGGCTTCCCTGGGCCACATTGGAAGAAGAAGAATTGTCTTGGGCTACACATAAACTATACTAAACCAAACGATAGCTGATGAGCTTAAAAAAAATCACCCAAAAAAAATCATCATGTTTTAAGAAAGTTTACAAATTTGTGTTGGACCATGTTCAAAGTCATCCTGGGCCACATGCAGGCCACAGGTTGGCCAAGCTTGTTCTAGAGGGTGCAGTGGGATCCGAGGCTCGAGGTCTCTCTGCCTCACCAGCTTTCCTATCCCACATTCAGCCACCTCTGGCTCCTTTGGGATCCTGGGAGATCAGACCACTGGAGGCTCTGGTGGGATCCACAGGACTGTTGATTCACCATGATTCAAAGGGCCTGCCCAGTGCTCTGGCACTGCGCCACGCCGAGCCCTGACCCACCTGAGGGGAGGCAGTCCCCGTGACAGCTGAGTCTCCTGCCAGCCCAGTGGGAAGAAAGCTCAGAGTCAGCCATAATTTAATTTAAAGGAAAGAAACACCCTGTTTATACACCCTGTTTGTAGCCCAGGTCTGATACCTGCAGCGACAGCAGTTTAGGCAGTTTATTTGTTCTTTTCCTTTCTTTCTTTTCTTTTCTTTCTTTTTATTCATCCTTCTGCATATGAGGCTTGGCTGGAGAGACTCAAGGATGAAAAAGGAGCTGAAGCCGGGCCTGGTGGCACACACTTGTAGTCCCAGCTACCCAGGAGGCTGAGGCAGGAGGATCACTTAAACCCAGGAATTCCAGGCTGCAGTGAGCCACGATCGTGCCACTCCATTCCAGCCTGGATGACAGAGCAAGACTCTGTCTCAAAAACACACACACACACAAACAAAAACATACTTAAAAAAACAAAAAAGAAGAAAAAGAACAAGGTGCTGAGAGTGAGAGACTTTTCCTTCAGGGACCTGTAACTCTGTTGGGAGATGCAGACCCATGTAGTGTAGCGTGTGAATCACAGGTGCCCCAGAGGACATCTGGTCAGGTTCATGTCACCTGGGAAGGGAGGAGGGCAGTGCGTTAGGAAAGGAATGCAGGTGGGCTTAGGATATCTCTGCTCTTTCTGAGCTTAGCTCAGTGACTCAGTCATCAGGGCAGGATGGCGGGGAGGATTAAGAAAAGAATGACTCGACTCTCCTCAAACCTTGGGGTCTTGGTTCCTCTATCACCATCTCCCCCTGGATGGGAGTTTCACTGACATTGATGCCAGGTAGGCTGGTGACCTTAATGTGCGTATTACTGAGCCACTGCCTGAAATCATGGAGGGAATCCTCTGATGGGAATCTGGGCACCACGAATAAAGCAGTCGCATCCCCAACTGCCTCTGGCCATCACGGTGTCCTCTTCAGCCCAATCTTGACTGTCCCTCCTCACCACCCTCCCTAGCTCCAGAAAGTGGCCCTTCTCAGGCCCAGAATGTCTTGACAAGGGATTTTTTTCCCATCTCCCTTTCCTCAGGGATGGCAGGCTGTCCTTAGGAGACGAGCTGCTGGTAATCAATGGTCATTTACTGGTCGGGCTCTCCCACGAGGAAGCAGTGGCCATTCTTCGCTCCGCCACAGGAATGGTGCAGCTGGTGGTGGCCAGCAAGGTAGGTCGTGTTTGTTTTTTGGTCCTCGTAATGGTGGCAGTGGTGAGTTGGGGTTGAGCCACACCTCCCATGCCACACACATACACAAACACACACGTGTGCACTTGTACATTTACCTTGGGCCATTGAAAAAGCCTTGCATCCACAGGGCAACGCTATGTGGATTCCCTTAGCTGAAGTGCAGTTACTTGGCTTTCCTTAAGAAGTTTTTGTTTTTGTTTTTGTTTTTGTTTGAGACGGAGTTTCACTCTTGTTGCCTAGTCTGGAGTGCAATGGCGTGATCTCGGCTCACCGCAACCTCCACCTCCCAGGTTCAAGCAATTCTCCTCCCTCAGCCTTCCAAGTGGCTGGGATTATAGCCGCATGCCATCACACCCGGCAAGTTTTATATTTTTAGTAGAGACGGTGTTTCTCCATGTTGGTCAGGCTGGTCTCAAACTCCTGACCTCGGGTGATCCACCCACCTCAGCCTCCCAAAGTGCTGGGATTATAGGCGTGCGCCACCATGACTGGCCCTTTAAGAGTTTTTGTATGTATATGTTAGGGCAGGTGTTCCCAACCCCTGGGCTGTGGATGGGCACTGGTCCATGGCCTGTTAGGAGCTGGGCTATGCAGCAGTAGATGAGCGGCCCATGAGCGAGCATTACCTCCTGAGAGCTCCGCCTCCTGTCAGATCAGCGGCGGCACTGGATCCTCATAGGAGCGCAAGCCCTATTGTGAACTGCTCATGCAACGGATCTAGGTTGCACACTCCTTATGAGAATCTAATGCATGATCATGTGAGGTGGGACAGTTTAATCCCAAAACCATCCCCCTCGCCCCTACCATCCTTGGAAAAATTGTCTTCCGTGAAACTGGTCCCTGGTGCCAAAAAAGGTTGGAGACTGCAGTGTTAGGGGATGGAAAGGAAAGAACAGATGGAAAGGAGAGAAAGAAAATGGTAGATGGAAGGAAGGACAATGTGGAGAGACTGGCAGCTCTTCCAGGAGGAGCTGGAGAGGAGACTTGGAAGCCTGGCAGCTGGAAAGGGAAGTCAGGCTCAGGGGCCGCCGAGGGCGGCCCGTGGCTTCTGCTGTCACTTGTGGCCTCTGAGTGTTGGAGCTGGAGGAAGCATTGTGAATCCTGTTTGCCCAGCCAGTTTACAAATGAAGACAGTGAGGCAGAGCTTCCGTGGCCGCTACCATCTTGCAGAGGCCACAATGCCATCAGCAGCGCCAGGACCCAGGCCCTAATGCCCAGCCCAGTGTCTGTCCCCTGTCTCCCTGCCACCTCTTCTCCATGGGTCCTCCACAGGTCCTGAGGCCCCAGGCGGGCCAGAGTTTCTTTTACCCCCGCCCTAGAGTGCATTAATACAGTGTCCAGTTCTGGGCCCCAGCATCTCCTTCTTAAAGCACTGGCTAAAGTCTGCGGGACTTCACAACTGTGGTGAGAAAGAGGAGGCGTTGACCTCTGGTGTGTCTGAGCTATGGGCCGATGTGCTGTTGATGAGACTAGGGCAGAGTCTATGTGGCCGAGGAGGTGGTGAAGTGGAGCCATGATGCTTTATTCCAATTCCAGCCAGGAAGGACGGGATGATGCCACACCCTCTTAGCCCTGTGCAGCATGACGCTCTCGCTAATATGGGGAATCCTTTCTCCATTGTCTCTGTTGTTCTTTCAAACCTGGCATCATAGGTCTCTTTATATTTTCCCCTTTAAATTGCAAGATCGATTGCTGATTTTCAGAGTATTGAACAAATAGATTAGAAGAACATTTTGGGCTATCCAAAAAATCTGCTTTCCTTTCTTTATACCTTTTACCCCAAACCCTTGACCTAGACTCTCAGACTTCCAAAGACAATCTATCTACAGAGCTCTGGTGAAGACTTGGCAGGAAGAGGGGGCATCTGAGACCCTGGAGGTAGGCGTTGAGACCACTGTCCATTCATAGGTCCTTTTCTCCCCTTCCAGAGATACCAAGGGACACCTTGGGGCCTTCTCTTGAGTCCATCGCGCTCCCTGCATGTCTTCACCCAGAGCGTCTGCCTGTGGGCTGTCTGTAGCCCCTCGCTGGAAATGGGGCAGCAGAACAAACCCTGGGATTCTCTCTGTCAGCTGGTGAATTCCACAAGGAGGGAAATGCTGCAAGAGAAGGAGAAACAAGTTCCTCATTTTGCCAGATGAAGTGGGAGCCTGAAAGCATCTTTGGGTCTTATAAACACACACACCACACACACACCACAGACACACACACAGAGGCATATGTCTGCAGAGAAAGCGTGTTTCATTTGCGCAGCCCACCTCCTCAAAATCGTGTGCTGAAGAACATGGGTTTCTGCACGAGCATTCTACCATGTACTACTAAACCTATATTTCTTGTGCTGACTTCCTTCTCTTGTTAGTTTTTTTGTTTTCGTTTTTGTTTTGTTTTTGTTTTTGTTTTTGAGACGGGATGTCACTCCTGTTGCCCAGACTGGAGTGCAATGATATGATCTCGGCTTACTGCAACCTCTGCCTCCCGAGTTCAAACGATTCTCCTGCCTCAGCCTCCCAAGTAGCTGGGATTACAGGTGCCCACCACCATGCCTGGCTAATTTTCGTATTTTTAGTAGAGACAGGGTTTCGCCATGTTGGCCAGGCTGGTCTGGAACTCCTGACCTCAGGTGATCCACCTGCTTTGGCCTCCCAAAGTGCTGGGATTGCAGGCATGAGCAACCACATCCAGCCTCTCCTGCTAGTTTGGAAAATGGAGAAGGGGATAGCTTTTCTTTGTCAAGCCATTATCCACAAACACAAAACATAAGATTAAAAAAAAGGTGGCGGGCCACTCATGGGTAAAGCAAATAATGAAGGGGCTTTAAAAACTGGTTCCTCAATGATGCCTGCTCCCTGTGAGACACACCGACTTAAAGGAAGAAAGCACGCTATGTGTAGTACCAGGTGCCATGTACATGACTTAAAGGAAAAACACACTACACGTACCAGGTGCCATGTATGTGACTTAAAGGAAAAAAGCACACTACATGTACCAGGTGCCATGTACATGACTTAAAGGGAAAAAGCACGCTACATGTACCAGGTGCCATGTACGTGACTTAAGGGAAGAAAGCACGCTACCATGTACACAGGGTGCCAGGTGCTTTTAGTTCTTTTTATTCAGCGAATGGTGTTAAGTTCCGAGTGGCTGGACTAGACATGGTGGCTCATGCCTGTAATCCCAGCACTTTGGGAGGCCGAGGAGGATTGCTTGAGCCTAGGAGTTTAAAACCAGCCTGGGCAAAATAGTGAGACCTCTTCTCTATAAAAAATAAAAATTAAAAATTAGCCATGCATGGTTAGCACACACCTGTAGTCCATGCTACTTGGGAGGCTGAGGCAAGAAGATTGCTTGAGCTTAGGAGGTCAAGGCTGCACTGAGCCATGGCCATGCCACTACTCTCAAGCCTGGGTGACAGAGCAAGACCCTGTCTCAAAAAACAAAAACAAACCAATCCCGGTGGTTAATTATCTTGACCTGAGGTCACACAGCACAGAATTGAGTTTTAGCCTGAGTCCACCAGACTTCAGAGTTCGTGCGGCTTCTTATGCACCAAGCTGCTTTTATGCAAATAAAATATAAAGGACTCTAGAGCCAATGGTATAAGAAAAAGACAATGCATTCCTGCTAGAGGCTTTGACTTTTAGGGACACTTGCTTGCGTCCTCATGAGTAGCATTCCAGAGCCAAAGAATGGGTGTCTATCCAAGTTGTCAATCCATTGACCCTTGGGTATCTTCACCAAGCTGTGGTCCTAAAACTGACCCGGCCTCAGAGGAGTGAGGCCTTTCTCTTCTTCCGATACACTCTGTTTTACAATTAGGCAATAAACTGCTACAGCAGCTGCCTGCTGCTCCTAAACTTCATCTACACCATCCAAGGTCCTCATCCACATAGGAAAAAAAAAAAAGATGGCAGCCTTCAGGTGCCTCTGACATGTTTCTCTCCTTTATCCAACAAGAGCAAGTAATCCACAAGCTTCCTTGCTGTCTTCACACTTGAAGAGGGAGGGGAAAGCTTTTGATTTGCTGAATATAAAGAATAACTAAAATGTAAACTATTGTTATTATGGATAATAGTCACCTTGTTGCAAAGCTTTAAGGCATTGTTTTGGAAATACAGCAGTTACTTTCTTGTGGAGAGGATGGCTCATGTTTCCACACAAATGGATTGTTTGCTTATAGTAGTAGGAGCTTAGGACGTTTTTATTGAATGAATAAACTCAGAATATACAAGTTAGTTTTGATATTCCTGGAAGCAACATATAACAGTACAGATCTCGCTTTTTTGCTTTTTTCACTCTTGGTTTTTATTAACAAGTAATATGTATGTATTGTATCAGATGTAGACAACCCCAAAAATTACAGAGAAGACGACAATGATGAAATTCTCGTAATTCTACCAATAGTACTTACTATCCATTAACTGGAGTGTCCTTCCAGCTGGGAACATGTGTATGTGTGTGTAACATGTACATACACATTTTCTGTAAAATGGAGTCAAATACAAGGAAACATCATATACCCTGGAGGCAGTCCCACCTGGACTTAAATCGAGCACAGCCCTTTAAAAGCTGCATGTCCTGGCCAAGTTGTTACCTCACCTAATTCTCCGTTTTCTTCCCTGTATAGTGAGAACCAGTAACTACCTCATGAGGATGATGTTAGCAGGATTAAATGAGATATCAAGGGGGTGGGCGCAGTGGCTCATGCCTGTAATCCTACCAATTTGGGAGGCCAAGGTGGGCGGATCTCTTGAGGTCAGGAGTTCGAGACCAGCCTGGCCAACATGGTGAAACCCCGTCTGTACTAAAAACACAAAAATTAGCCAGGCATGGTGGTGTGCACCTGTAATCCCAGCTACTAGGGAGGCTGAGGCAGGAGAATTGCTTGAACTCAAGAGGCAGAGGTTGCAGTGAGCTGAGATCACGTCACTGCACTCCAGCCTGGGTGACAGAGTGAGACTCTGTTTCAAAAAAAAAGGAGATATCAAGGGCCCTGAGCAGTGTAGCTGGTTATAGCAAGAACTGGAGAAATGTTTGCCTTATGGTTATCACATTTTATTACCTTTAGCTTATTATTATATACATTATTAATATCATAGTTATTACATACTACTTTAACCTGCTTTTTCACAGCATACAGTAAGAATCCACATTAGGAAGTACAATTTTTTTTTTTTTTTTTTTTGAGACAGGGACTTGCATTTTTTGCCCAGGCTGGAATTGAGTGGTGCAGTCATAGCTCACTGCAGCCTGGAACCCTGGGGCTCAAGTGATCCTTCCATCTTAGCTTTCCAGGTAACTGGGACTGCAGACATGTGCCACCCTACAAGGCTACTGTTTGTTTGAGACGGATTTAAACAATTTTTTGTAGAGGCTGTCTGTCTCTGTGTTGCTCAGGTTGATCTCGAACTCCGCCCTCAAGCAATCTGCCTACCTAGGCCTCCCAAGGTACTGGGATTACAGGAATGAGCCACTGCTGGGCCCAGCACGTTTTGTTGTTTGTTTGTTTCTGAGACAGAGTCTCGTTCTGTCACCCAGGCTGGAGTGCGGTGGTACAATCTTGGTTCACTACAACCTCCACCTCCTAGGTGCAAGCTATTCTTCTGCCTCAGCCTCCTGAGTAGCTGGGACTATAGGCACGTGCCACTGCATCTGACTAATTTTTGTATTTTTAGTGCCAGGCTGGTCTTGAACTCTTGGCCTCAACTGATCCACCTGCCACAGCCTCCCAAAGAGCTGGGATTACAGGTATGAGCCACCACACCCAGCCTCAGCACCATTTTTAATGGCCACAGAGTATTCTATCTTGTAGCTGCTATGCCTTTACTTGTCAGCTGGGATTTTAAAAAAAAAAATACTGTTTTCGGTTAATCTAGCAGAAGCAGAATTGACATCACAGAAGAGGACTGAACTCACTTTTTTTTTCCCTTCCTTTAGATAAGGCCTAACAATATAGTATTCACAATTACTGATCCAAAATGAATTATCTTCAGGTACTTTGAAGGTAGAAGCAACATGAAAGTAGCAACAAACATCACTGTCACTAGGTGCCAGCTTGCTAATATTTAGTAACATCCATTGTTTAAGATGGGTTTCATTCATTTTTTTTTTTGTCCTCTTTTCTGTCAACCCTCAAGCAATGTGGTTAAATATGATTAAGACTTTCTGTGTGTTTTCTTCCTTGTGGAAATGGCTGAGGTGAAGGACTGAGGAGAGAACAGGTAGCTCTTTTTGCTCTCTTTCTAGAGCCATGGATTCACTCTACAGCCCCAGCCCCCTCCCTGGTCCCTGGCCCTCCTCCTGTGCTGCAGCATTTCCCAGGAAGGCTCTGGCTCCTGTGTGGTCCCCATTTGCAGCGAGGCCTTCATTGATCTCACCCGCATCTTATAGCCTACTCTAGCCTTACCTGTACATAAGATGAAAGGGCTGTGTGTTGGGGATGCCCCCTTCAGAGTCTTATCCAAATGGAGTGCGCTGTGCGGTCCCTAATGCCTGTAATCTCAGCACTTTGGGAGGCTGAGACGGGAGGACTGCTTGAGGCCAGGAGTTCAAGACCAGCCTGGTCAACATAGTGCGACTACATCTGTATAAAATAATAATTATTATTAATAAATAAATAAATGAGTCTGATTCCATGTATTTTTGTTGACCTTTAAAAGTTGTTCAAGGACTGCCTTCACTGAAAAAACCTTATCTGACATTTTGATTCAACAATCTAATCTCTTTTTATTTCTTTTTTTTTTTTTTTGAGATGGAGTTTCGCTCTTGTTGCCCAGGCTGGAGTGCAGTGGTGCGGTCTCAGCTCACTGCAGCCTCCACCTTCTGGGTTCAAGGGATTCTTGTGCCTCAGTCCCCCAAGTAGCTGAGATTACAGGTGCCTGCCCACCACGCCTGGCTAAGTTTTGTATTTTTAGTAGAGACGGGGTTTCACCATGTTGCCCAGGCTGGTCTTGAACTCCTGACCTCAGCTGATCCACCCACCTCGGCCTCCCAAAGTGCTAGGATTACAGGCATGAGCCACCGTACCCGGCCAGTCGAATCTCTTTCTAATGAGCATATGCTGGGGAAATGAGCACAGGAGCCGAGAGGAGAAGATCATGGATATGTGAGCTCTGGGCTAGGCCTGGGGACACAGCAGTGAATGGAAATGGTGTTAGGTGGGAGCAATTCTCAGACACGCAGGGGAGATAGACTAGTTGACACACTGCAAGGGGATGAAAGCAGTAGTCAAAGACTTGAGAGAAGAAAGGAGGGGCAAATGGAGTGGCTCCTGAGATGACCCAGGTGGGCTTTCAGAAGGAGAGGTGTTCAAGCCTTGCCCGCGTGGGCCTCAGTCGTGAAAGGAAGGGTGGTCCCAGCAGAGGGAGCTGCTGGCGGAAAAGGCAGTGGGCAAGGAGGAGTCCAAAGGGTTTGGAAGGCAGTCTGGCATCAGAGTGGGTTGATGGGGAGGGTGGGGAAGGGGGGATGAGTTTGGAGAGCAGGACAGAAGCAGCTCTATAAGATGCTGATCTAGCTGGGCTCGGTGGCTCACGCCTGTAATCCCAGCACTTCGGGAAGCCAAGGCGGGCAGATCACGAGGTCAGGAGTTCGAGACCAGCCTGGCCAACAGAGTGAAACCCCGTCTCTACTAAAAATACAAAAATTAGCCAGGCATGGTGGCATGCGCCTATAGTCTGAGCTACTTGGGAGGCTGAGGCAGGAGAATAGCTTGAACCCGGGAGGTGGAGGTTGTGGTAAGCCGAGACTGTGCCACTGCACTCCAGCCTCGGCAACAGAGCGAGACTCTGTCTCAAAAAAAAAAAAAAAAAAATCAATAAAAGAAAGATGCTGACCTCTTCTTTAGACAGCATCCTGAAAGCAGCCCAGGGGATGCCAGCAGAGGATGTTGGGCCAAATGTGGTGACTCACTCCTGTAATCCCAGCACTTTGGGAAGCCAAGGCAGGAGAATGGCTTGAGCCCAGGAGTTCGAGACCAGCCTGGGTGACATAGTGAGACCTTGTCTCTACAAAAAATTTTTTTAAATTAGCCAGGCATGGTGGTGCATACCTGTAGTTCAGCTACTCAGGAGGCTGAGACAGGAGGACCACTTGAGCCCAGAGGTTTGAGGTTACAGTGATTGCACCACTGAACTCAGCCTGGGTGACAGAACGAGATCTTGTCAATTAAAAAAAATAATAATTGTTTTATAAAGGGATCTTAAATTCAGGGAGCTTGGATTGCCCATAGAAACACTGAGCTAAAGGCTGGGTGTGGTGGCTCACACCTGTAATCCCATCACTTTGGGAGGCTGAGGCAGGTAGATCACTTGAGGTCAGGAGTTCGAGACCAGCCTGGCCAACATGGTGAAACCCCGTCACTACTAAAAATACAATGCCAGGTGTGGTGGCTCATGCCTGTATTCCCACCTACTTGGGAGGCCGATGTGGGAGAATCGCTTGAACCTGGGAGGCGGAGGTTGCAGTGAGCCGAGATCGCGCCATTGCACTCCAGCCTGGGCAACAGAGCAAGACTGTCTCAAAAAAAAAAAAAAAGAAAAAAAAAATAGCTAAGAATCACACATTCTCTGGGGGGAAAAATGGGTTTAGGTTTAAATTGGGTCCACACCCCCTGACCTTTGAGGTAACCCTGCAGACAGAACATTTACTCCATGTAGCCTTTGAGTTAGGAGCACGTAGCTTGACTCTGCCAGGTTGCCTTCAAGAACTGCTTGGTTCTGGGGAGTAATTCACGGATGGGCCTTTAATTGTGTCCCCATAGGAAAACTCTGTGGAGGACCTCCTCAGGTTAACATCTAAGAGCTTGCCGGATCTGACCAGCTCAGTAGAAGACGTGTCCTCCTGGACTGATAACGAAGACCAGGAGGCAGACGGGGAAGAGGACGAAGGAACCGGCTCTTCTGTCCAGAGAGCAGTAAGTGGCTCTGTGCTCCTGGCTTTCTGTTGGAATTATGTTTTTCTTAAGTCCTGGGCGCCAGGACTAGGGGATAAATGCTTGAGATAGTATGATAGAGACCATGATGGGAAAAGACCCCAGTGCATTCTTTCTGTGTTTTTCTCAGAATCTCTGAGAAAAATCTGTAAGGGCGATATTTTTCCTTTAAGGAAAAACATGAAATAGTAAACAAGATAAGCAACCCATGAAATAGTAAACAAGATAAGCAACCCAGGGGGCTGGGCACAGTGGCTCACACCTGTAATGCCAGGACTTTGGGAGGCTGAGGCAGGTAGATCACCTGAGGTCAGGAGTTCAAGACCAGCCTGGCCAACACGATGAAACCTAGTCTTTACTAAAAATACAAAAATTAGCGGGGCATGGTGGTGCATGCCTGTAATTCCAGCTACTCAGGAGGCTGAGGTAAGAGAATCATCTGAGCCCAGGAGGCAGAGGTTGCAGTGAGCCGAAATCTTGTCACTGCACTCAAGCCTGGGCTACAGAGTGTGACTCCATCTCAAAAAAAAAAAAAAAAAAAAAGAGAAAGCAACTGGATATTGAGTTCAGTGCATATATTAATTTCCAGAATGCTTTATACTATATACAGTGATTTTGCTGCTATGCCTTGCTAGTGTGTTTGACTACTATTAGTGAATTTAAACTTGGATGGAGAGATATCTGGTTCAAAGTGGAATGTTAAAATAACCCAAAAAGGCCAGGTGCTGTGGCTCATGCCTGTAATCCCAAAACCTTGGGAGGCCAAGGTGGGTGGATTGCTTGAGCTCAGGAGTCTGAGACCAGCCTGGCCAACATGACGACCCCATCTTCACAAAAAATACAAAAAAAAAAAAATTAGCCAGGTGTGGTGGGCGTGCCTATAGTCCCAGCTACTCAGGAGGCTGAAGCAAGAGGATCACTTGAGCCTGAGAGGTCAAGCCTGCAGTGAGCTGTGATCATGCCACTGCTCTCCAATCTGGGCTACAGAACAAGACCCTGTCTCAAAAAATAATAATAATATAAGACTCTGTGGTATCTTCTTTGTGTCCCAAATCTGAAAGATGTGTCATTTTTCATGTGAACTCTTATTAGCCCTTGTTCCCCATCTAAACAGCTGTGGGGTGGGTGGGCGCCCTCTCTCTGCCCCTTGGAGCCCCTTCCTCCTTCCCACTCTCCTGAACCTAGGTAGCATAGGTAAGCACTGGAAAATCAGCTTTGCTTACAGTAAGGCCTTAGAAGATGAAAAACGCATCTCATTTACCACAATAAGCTACATTTGAACGGGGAAAAGTTGCTCTTTGTCTTCCTTTTTGTTCCTGGAAACCTAGGGCTACCAAGCATGGTTGTGTAGGTTGTGGACTGCACAAAGGTATCACTTGTAAGGGTGTACCATTCACATCATAAACATAAGCTTTTAGATTTATTATAACCATTTTCTGAAGGATGGCAGTGTAGGGGCTCCCTGTGCTCTGTGCTGGCACGGCAGCTACCCTCTGCTCCTTGTTTTCCATGGTACAAGAAGGGAAATAATGTGGTGGTGCAACAGCAGACTTCAGCTCCAGCACGGCTCCAGCATTCCGACCTTTTCTTACTGTATATCCTTCACTAGCAGCTCTCTAGCTCAGGGGGTTCCTCATTGCTCTCGTCCCCTCCTGTTCCCAGTGTCTGGAGGGCTCGTCCCTGCTGGGCAGGATCTCATTGCTCAGCAGTTGTGCCTGGAGACATCTCAGCCAGCTTTCAGTGGAAAGCTAAGTAAGTCCTGGGTCTGCGGCGAGGACAGCCCTGCAGCACATCTGCACCCCCTCTGCTGAGCCTCCAAGCCATTGACGGAGCATAACAGCTCTTTGTAGAGAGTTTACAAGCACACACATTTTTTTATTTTATTTTATTTTTTAGAAACGGAGTCTTACTCTGTCGCCCAGGCTGGAGTGCAGTGGCGCGATCTCGGCTCACTGAAAGCTCCACCTCCCGGGTTCTAGCAATTCTCCTGCCTCAGCCTCCCGAGTAGCTGGGACTACAAGCGCCCGCCACCTCGCCCGGCTAGTTTTTTGTATTTTTTAGTAGAGACGGGGTTTCACCGTGTTAGCCAGGATGGTCTCGATCTCCTGACCTCGTGATCCGCCCGTCTCAGCCTCCCAAAGTGCTGGGATTACAGGCTTGAGCCACCACGCCCGGCCGCACATTTATATTTTTAATTGACCTTATATTAACATACTTATGAAACTTGCTGTGGTCTTAATGACATAATCATGAACATATCCCTATGTTATTAAAGGGTCTTCTGAAATATGATTTATAATGGCTAATATTCCTTAACATAAAAGTGCCATAATCTGTTTCACCAATGTACTTCACATTTTATATTCAAATTTTTTCAAAATGTAATTTGGTATAGAACATCTTTGCTTCTATATCTCTCTGTGTTTTTGTTTTTGTTTTGTTTTTTTTTTCACATTTCCTTACATGGCTTATAGCAGTAAAATTGTTTAGTCAAAGGTTTTTTTCTGGAGAGATTATAGTAATTTACACTTGTAGCATAGGCCATTTCCCACCATCACCTTTTAAAACATTATCTTTAGAAAAGTTTACCAATTAATCACACATTGTTTTATGAGTTTATTACTGTAGTTTTTTCAAGGGAATTTCAATGCATTTTGTCATAACACACTGGATTTGGGAAGCTTTGTGTTGCCTTTAAGGGGAAGCTAAGACTCTCGGCAGCATTTCGCCGCCAGTGTACCTGTTGTCCTGGCTCTATTTCTGGGTTTCTCTGTCATGTCACCAGAAGCTCTTAATACACTGATCCTAAGCCCATTATCTTCGGTGGAGAAGCCAGCACTGATCTTACTTTGACAATTCTCTCTTCCTTGTGCACCAGACAGGACACCACCTCCACCTCCCTCCCCTTCCGCTCCCCTCACCCCGTCACAAAGCACTCACAGAGGAGGTGGAACAGCCGTCATGCCTGGCCATCACCGAAGCCTGAACACCCATCATTTCTCAGCCATCTCTTGAGCTCTCGCTTCAGCCCAGGGAACCAGGCCTGAGACAGAGCCCTGCATGGGCCAGGAAGTGTGGGCAACTGGGAGAGGACATTATCCAGGCTTCACAGTCTACCAGGGTCAGCCCTGCTGTGCCTTTTAAAACTGCTGAACTATTGAAAAAATGTTCTTTCTTTTTTAGTTTTATGTTCACAATCCATGATTCTTCGTTTCAGCATTTTTAAAAATGAAAAGACCACTTAAAGAAATGTGGTTCTGTGTTAATCAGCTGAGTTACAGAAAGCCTTTTATTTCACAGATGATGATGATTAAACCTGCTGCCAAATTCTAGCCAGACATGGACTGTTTTTGCACCTGTATGTCGTGATGTGCTCCGAGCACTTAAGCTGAGCAAATGTAATACAAATGCTGAGGATCTGCCATGCGTCCCTTTACGATTTATTTTTAATGGCTGCAATAAAGAGCAACGAGATTTTCCTCTCAGAAAGCTCCATCCATGCTTAGAATAAAACCATATGGTGAATATCAAGTTTGAGAAGTAGAAGCCAGTGAAAGAGAGAATGGGAACAGGATGGCGAAACCCAACAAGCATTTGCGTAATTGTCAGTCATCTCAGTGGGGTCTGGCTTCAGTGACAGGGCTCACTATCTGCCACTCACCCCCACTGTCACCACCACCACATCCAAGATTAAAGACTGCCAGTTTGGTCTCAGAAATATCGAAGTCTAGCCCTTCCCCCACGCCACCCGTGGCCCTGTTCTACCCGATTGGTCGTTCCTCCCTGAGTCTCTCCATTTTCTGCTCTGCAATGACAATTTCTTTTTTTCTTTCTTTCTTTTTTTTTGAGATGGACTCTCATGCTGTCGTCAGGCTGGAGTGCAGTGGCGCAGTCTTGGCTTACTGCAACCTCCACCTCCCGGGTTTAAGTGATTTTTCTGCCTCAGTCTCCTGAGTAGCTGGGACTATAGGCATGTGCCACCATGCCCAGCTAATTTTTGTATTTTTAGTAGAGATGGGGTTTCACCATGTTGGCCAGTATGGTCTCGATCTCTTTCTTTTCTTTTTCTTTTCTTTTTTTTTTTTTTAAGATGGAGTCTTACTCTGTTGCCCAGGCTGGAGTGCAGTGGTGCAATCTCGGCTCACTGCAACCTTCGCCTCCTGGGTTCAAGCAATTCTCCTGCCTCAGCCTCCCAAGTAGCTGGACTACAGGCACCCACCACCACGCCCGGCTAATTTTTATATTTTTAGTAGAGATGGGGTTTCACCATGTTGGCCAGGCTGGTCTCGAACTCCTGACCTCAGGTGATCTGCCCACCTCAGCCTCCCAAAGTGCTGGGATTGCAGTTGGTAGCCACTGCACCTGACCTGACAGTTTCTTTTTTTTCTAGAGAAAGGATCTCGCTCTGGCGGTACACAGGCTGAAGTGCAGTGGTGTGATCATAGCTCACTGTAACCTCAAACTCCTGGGCTCAAGCAATCCTCCCACCTCAGCCTCCTGAATAACTGGGAGTACAGGTGCACGCCACCATGTCCTGCTAATTTTTTAAGTACGTTTTTTGTAGGGATGGGACGTTGCTATGTTGCCCAGCCTGGTTTCAAACTCCTGGCCTCAAGCGATCCTCCCACCTCGGCCTCCCAAATAGCTGGGATTACAGAAGTGAGCCACCTCACCTGGCCATGCACAGTGACAATATTTTAAATGAGAATCTGGCATGTCATTTAAATGTTTAAGGTCTCCAATAAAATGAGTGGCACATGCATTGTGATTATTGGCTATTCAAAAACAGTATGTGTTCTTTCTCAAGTGTAATTTCTTTGGAAAAGAAGAGAGATTTTTCATAAGAAAAGTCTTATGTTCTAGCCTTCTGAGAGAGAAACTTTTTTTAAAGTTTTTTTTTTAAGTTCTCTTTAATGAAAAGAAGAGGAAGAGTTTCAGTGTAATAGGATATGAAATGGGTGATACTTATTAAGTGATTGGAGCCTGTCTCCCTTTTTATATTTTTAACAAAGAAAAAAAATGGAAGTAATGGTTGTCTTTGCCAAATCTGCAATTGTAAAGCTTAGCTCGGAAGAGTTTGTTTAGCACATCAATCAGGAGACCCGTATCCGGCTTCCTTTTCCATCAAGCAAATCAGTTGTAACATTTTTGGAATCACAAGTTTGGAAAAATCCTGGGAGAACTTTTGGGTGATTCAGGTTTTAGAAGGAATAAAGGACCTGTTTCTTACAAGGAAAGAAGAGCAAAGCAGGACCTTCCAATTCTGTGAGTCTGATAGGGGTGTTTGATTCTTTGTTGGTGGAACTGCCAGGGGTATGGGAACCTGAAAGCCAGTGCCCTCGAGTGTAGATATGAGGCCTGTGGAAAGAAAGGAGAGGACCTCGTGTGTTTTATTTGAACTGAATAATTGATCAAATGTCTGCTCTAAATGTTTCCAAATGTGTCCAGGCAGTAAGGACTTCTGTTACAGCATCTGAATGTATCATTTTTGGTTGATTCATGGTGTCCTAGATGGGAAACTCTCTCTTGTTTCGGGGTTGACCTGGTTTTTTCTGGCAAATTGAACTTAGAGTCTAATACAAAGAACAACGAACACCAAGGATGTCAACCTGTGATTAGCATTAAAACAGAAAGACACAGAGTCTGACTGCAAGGCAGATCTTCAGACTAGAACTGTTCATGCTGAGAGACACCAGCACGGAGCTCTCTGCATCTGAAGGGAGCGCATGTTCTTCCCCTGAGGCCTTAAGGATAGAGGGTCACCACTTAGGCTGCTTCTGTGGGTAGTGTGGGCTGAGCCTAACAGTCTCTCTGAGCCTGTTAATGTCATCATCCTCCATGAGTGGAGGCTCCGTGGGGGCAGGGTCCCTGTCAGGTTTGCTCACTTGCGTCTCCCAGGTCCTCACTGTCGCTTTGTGTGTATGAGATAGATGGATGGATGGTTGGACAGATGTGCAGATGGGCAGATGGTTGTGTGCCCTCTCACCATCCCGTAATGCCTCCTGCATACCTCTCATCATAAGGTTTGGTCGCCTTCCACTGTCTTCCCCAGCATACCATGAATTTAAAATGGCCTGGGCCGGGCACAGTGGCTCACACCTGTAACCCCAGCACTTTGGGAGACCTAGGCAGACGGATCACTTGAGGTCAGAAATTCAAGACCAGCCTGGCCAATATGGCCAAAACCCCATCTCTACTAAAAATACAAAAAAAAAAAAAAAAGATAGCGTGGTGTGGTGGCTCACACCTGTAATCCCATCTGCTAGGGAGACTGAGGCACAATAATCACTTGAACCCCAGAGGCGGAGTTGGCGGTGAGCTGAGATGGTGCCACTGCACTCCAGTCTGGGACTCTGTCTCAAAATAAATAAATAAATAAGAAAAAAAAAGAGTTTAAAATGGCCTTGGCACATAGTAGACATTTGTTTCTGTCCCCAGGTGAGAGAAAGTCTCTCTGCTCCTCCCTTCTGGGAATTTCTGTCTGGGATAAGAGTATCAGTGATTTAGACATCATTTTTTGAAGTGTAACATTGGGAGAACACGGTGTCCCCTCCCTTAAAATAGGACATTTGTAGCAGCATCTCATTAACAGATAAGTAGATTTCTTCCTTTTTGTTTGGTTAAGGTTAGAAACTTGCAAGCAGCTAGAGGGAATTTAGGACTTAGTTTTTAATGAATCAGCAGCAAAAACAAAGGATTAAACATCCCAGGGGGAGTTGGTGAAGAAATAAGTGGGATATAAATGAAAAGACCAAAAAGGCACCAGGGCAAAGAGCCCAGAACTGTGAGTGTCAGAGATGTGGGTTGTGGTAAACAACCATAAAGTGTCAGAACTGCAGGGAACCTTGGGGAGTAACTGGTCCCAACCTCGCATTTTATAAGCTGGAGATCTACAATGAGAAGGAAGACCGCAGGGCTCCACTGATAGCAAACTTGTTCCCCTGGAAAAGTCACATTATAGCTCAAGGCAGCTGCAAGGGGAAAAAAAAGAACCAGGAAAAAGAGATGAATGCAGTGCAAAGAGTTCATAGACATCACTGAAATGCAGAAGGATCACTGTTTATGCAAAAGCATGAATGGGCGCAGGGAGCTTCCACACTCTTGCATCCGGCTGGTGTGCTCTGGAGAGGCCTCCTTGGCAGGTCTGAGTGGAGTAGGGCCCAGGAGCCTGTGTTTCTGGTGATTCTGATGCTCAGCGAGATTATAAAAAGTGAAAGTGGCAAGGCTTCTAAGAGTCTCCTGGCTAGGAGCTGGGCGATGCCCAGGGACCTCTGTGTGCATGGCGTTGAGACAAGGGGAGGTTTTAGGCCCCCAACTGTCTCCCTATTTTCCACAGTTCAGGGACAGAGGGAGTGAGGCCAAGGTGTTTGTGGTGCTCGTGGGAAACTTAGCAGCACAGATCCCCCAGCCTGCTCCGGATCCTCATGAGCACAGACTGGCTTGCACATCATTGTTCTCGTTGCCTTCCCAGACACCGGTTCCTATTATATAGACCGGAGCTGCTGATGCAGAAACTGCCTCATTCTCGGCACCCGCAGCAGGCGGCCACACATGGCGATCCACAGCTCCCCGAGTTGTGCATTTTCTCCCCACTGCTCCAAACTGTGAACTTCTCTCTCCCCCGCCTCAGCCCGGGACTTCCCCAAGTAGGTCTCAGTTCACTTAGATGTTCTTTAAGCAACACTTCAGCTGGCACAGGACATAGAAAAGGTTGCTTGAAACTCAATGCCTTATGTCGGATTGCCAGAGCAAGATAGGAAAGACAAGACGGCAATGATTGCTGGTCTAAGAAAATAAGATTTACATTTGGGGGTGATTTTGTTTTGTTTGGTTTTATATTTAAGAAGATGAAGTGATTATTTAAGTGGGTGGAGGAAGAAAGGAGATAAGAGTAATTATTTGGCCAAGATGAATTGCCTGGAAAACTGCTGACGTTTGAATTAGGCTTACTCCTGTGGCAAACTTTCAGGGGCCTGTTCCAACTGGCTACCTGGCCTTGCTGCATTTTTATCTAAGCAGTTTGCAGTTCTCAAGGAGGTAAACAGCTCATGTCATTTGCGTAGAAAAGTCTTTTTTTTTTTTTTTTTTTGGCAACAGGGTCTCACTCTGTTGCCCAGGCTGGAGTGCAGTGGCACAATTATGGCTCACTGCAGCCTTGACCTCCCACCTCAGCCTCCTGAGTAGCTAGGATTATAGTTGCATGCCACCATGCCTGGCTAATTTCATCTTTGTATATTTTGTAGAAACGGGGTCTCCCTGTGTTTTCTAGGTTGTTCTCAACCTCCTGGGCTCAAGCAACCCTCCCGTTTCGGCCTCCTAAAGTACTGGGATTACAGGCGTGAGCCACGTTGTCCAGCCAGGAAAGCAAATATTGTATTTCACACGGATCCTCAAAGAGCAGTGGTCTCCATAATAGAATAGGCACACCCAGAGGAGAAACCAGATGATTTCTCGGGGTGTGGGAGGAAAATATTAGAAGATATGTAGGTCTTACCATGTTTTAGATTGTTTTGTTTTATGGTACATGCAGACATTAGTACAGTAGTATAGGTTTAGAATTTATGAATCTATGTTAGGAGTGCTTGATGGCTTCCTGGCTTAGAAAGAGTGACATCATAGCACAGAGCATTAGGAAATACAGTTAAAAAAATTTACTTAGTATGCAATTTTATTATCGTTCTTTGAATTTGAAAAATTCTTTCAGATTTCAATGAAAATAAAATATGAATCATTGGAGCATATAATAAAGTTTCTTTGCCCTCAAGTTAATTTTCATGAACATAATAGGTAGAAGTCATGTAATGACTTTCTAACGGGAGGTAAGTCGCTTCCTGTCTTTGCGCATTTCATTACAGTGTTCCAAGATGCCTTCTCACCCCCGTTCCAAATTTTCCTCTTATTTGTAACACTGCTATTTAGTTAATTTCGGTTTATATATCTTTAAGGGGCTTATGTCTGTGGTCCACACGTTGAAATGTAAAGTAGAATATACACACATAATATATATATATTTTTTTTTTTTGAGACAGAGTCATTGTCTGTCATCCAGGCTGGAGTACAGTGGCACAATGTCAGCTCACTGCAACCTCTGCCTCCATGCCTGGCTAATTTTTGTATTTTTAGTGGAGACGAGGTTTCACCATGTTGGCCAAGCTGGTCTCAAACTCCTGACCTCATGCTCCGCCTGCGTCGGCCTCCCAAAGTGCTGGGATTACAGGCGTGAGTCACCGTGCCCAGCCAAAATATAATATATTAAGACTCAAAGGAAGATGGCTGTTCAGAAATGAAACTGAAATAAACATTTCTTCTGCCATAGACAAAACTATGGCAATAACTACAGGAGGTGAGAACAGGGTAATGTGGCTCATTTTTGCACCATATATCTCAGGATAACTCTGTTTTTGAGCTTCGCTGAGCCTTTAAGATAATGAAAATCCTTGAGATGTATCTTCTGAGACTGTAATGTAGATAATGTTGCTGCATTGTCAGAATCTTGCTCTTAAGAGGAAAAGGAGATCCTCTCTTAGTTTCAATTTCAGTTATTGTGCTGGATTATAGGCAAATGACAAAATGATCTTTTTTTTTTTTTTTTTTTTGGAGACAGAGTCTTCACTGTTACCCAGGCTGGATGGAGTACGGTGACGGTGGCATGATCTTGGCTCACTACAACCTCTGCCTCCCAGGTTCAAGTGATTCTCTTGCCTCAGCCTCCCAAGTAACTAGAACTATAGGTGCACGCCATCACGCCTGGCTAGTTTTTTTGTATTTTTAGTAGAAACAGTGTTTCACCATGTTGGCCAGGCTGGTCTCGAACTCCTAACCTCAAGTGATCTGCCCACCTCGGCCTCCCAAAGTACTGGGATTACAGGAGTGAGCCACTGCACCTGGCCAAAAAATGATCTTTGATGGGGTGGCGGGGGGGGGACCCACCTTACTTAAAGACTTCATGTGCATTGGAAGATTTGGAATTATTATTATTATTATTATTACATTTTCCTCTTTTTAGCCACATCTTATGCAACATGGTAGCACAAAGCCTGAGAAATAAAAACAAAGCAAAATACAAGAGGTCAGAAGTTCCCCTGTGGAATCCAGGGCAGAAATTTCACAAAGAGATGGAACGATTTCGGACAAACTCCTCACCCCACCCCCTACTGTTACTGTTTGCTTGCCTCGATGTTTTCTGTTTTTTGTTTGTTTGTTTGTTGTTGTTGAGACAGAGTCTCGCTCTGTCACCCAGGTTGGAGTGCTGTGGGGTGATCTCGGCTCACTGCAACCTCTGCCTCCTGGGTTCAAGCGATTCTCATGTCTCAGCCTCCTGAGTTCAAGCAATTCTCGTGCCTCAGCCTCCCGAGTAGCTGGGATTACAGGCGCCTGCCACCATGCCTGGGTAATTTTTATATTTTCTGGTAGAGATGGGCTTTCACCATATTGGCCAGGCTGGTCTTGAACTCCTGACCTCAAGTGATCCACCTGCCTCGACCTCCCAAAATGCTGGGATTATAGGCATGAGGCACCGCATCTGGTCTCCTCACAGAGACTTTCTAACTCCTCCACGCCTTCAGTCATCTCCGCTTTCTCTGATTGCCAGTTTTACCTGTTTCTTACATTTTAGCACTTAGAAAGCCACTCTGGTTTGTAAATGGGCAGGTGTTTTCCAAAATTTGTTGGTAAAGCTTTTGTTTGGATATTCAAATTTATTTCCCCTTGAAACAAATATATCTACTTAGTAAATATCTGTGGAATTATCTTTTAAGCTATGAGTAGCAAAAAGGTGGCCTTCGTGTTACCCGCCTACCCCTCCTCTTTAGCTCTCGGGGCAGACATCTGGAATTCTTCCTAGCACTGTTCCTGCTGATACCAGATACAACCGCAGTAGTTCATAACATGACCCTGCAGGTGCCCACAACCAAGCCATTGTACGAACCAGTGCTGGATGACGGCCAGCCTGACATCTCCGTCCACACTCCGAGCACTCTGCTGGGTGCTTCGGGGATACAGAGATGGCAGACCCAGTTTCGTTTCTTCTCTCGTGCCATTTTTTATATTCCATAATGAATTATGATTATTTCTGTACTTTTTTCTTTTTTCTTCTCTTTTTTTGGGGGGGGGAGGACGGAGTCTCACTCCTGAGCAGGCTGGAGTGCAGTGGTACGATCTGGGCTCACTGCAACCTCCACCTCCCAGGTGCAAGCAATTCTCCTGCCTCAATCTCCCGAGTAGCTGGCACACGCCACCGCGTCCAGCTAATTTTTTTTGTTTGTTTGTATTTTAGTAGAGACAGGGTTTCACCGTGTTGCCCAGCCTGATCTCGAAGTCCTGAGCTCAGGCAATCCTCCTGCCTCGGCCTCCCAAAGTGCTGGGATTATAGGCATGAGCCCCCGCACCTGGCCATTTCTGTACTTTTCATATTCCCCTTTTCAGCATAATGAATCCTCAAGGAGTCATGCGCAGTACTGACCTAGAGAAGAGATCTGATTCCTTCCGGGGATCAGCAGCAGGTCAGTGGATGGGTGGCATTTGACTATTCCATAGGACTTCCACAGGAACGCCTGCAGAAACTGATGACGTTCTGGAACAGAAAAATAATGTACCGAAAAAATGTTTCCTCAAATAGGAAATTTCAAAGTCCATCCAGAGAGCCACAAAGTCTATTAAGCCCATGCTTCTAGTTTCAGACTGTGGAATTTTGACTTCTTTTACAGGGAAAGTGACTCACAGATGGCTTTTCAGTTGAGTGACAGGGTCAAAGTTTTTGAGATGACTCAAGCCACGGGGCAGAGGAGGAGTGGGATTTAAGAAAGGCAGGATGGAGGTGGAGAGATGGATTTGGAGGCCTTTGCTCTACCTAACCGCACTGCGAGGTAACCAGAGCCTGTGCTGCAGGCGTGATGGTCATGAGGATGGAGAGGTGGGAAGCCATGTGAGTGACAGGCAGTGGGAAGTCACCTGCCAGTCAGGGTGCTGACTTCTGGGAGCAAGGGCCTCTTGGCGTGGAGGGAAAGGATGAAAAGAGTTTCCTTCCCTTTTTTCCTGAAGGCCGGGCTGGCCCTATGCAATATTTTGAATGGGGTTCTATTTGCCTTTGAACCCTTGTGTCATCCCCTCCTGCTCACTGGATGCCGGCTGTCTTTACAGGCCCCCTGGAGCCCAGAGCCCTCATCCTGGTCTGAACTCTCCACTGAGGTTGCCACTGTCTCCCCTCCCAGACAGCCTCTCCTTCCTCCTTCTCCAAGCCACATTCTCTCATTTCACCACCACCAACAACCCAAAAGACCAAAAAACAAACCAGCCTCTTCCATTTTTCTAAGCAGTGTGTTTGTTAGGAAAGCAATCTGACCTAAAACCTATTTAAACAGTGGCAGATGATCCTGGGACACTTAGCAAAGTATGTACATTTTTAAAAGAATCCTTGTTACTTTAAAGAGTTTATCTGTATCATTTAAAAATGAAATTTAAAGATAAAATTACACAGAATCCTGGATGACAAGGTTGCTTTTAGAGGAAATACCGTGCTAGCTCCTTCCCTAAGATGTCTCTCCCTGTCACTTCCTTCCCTTCCACTTACTAAGTCATATTTCTGAAAATTCTCAAGTCTTCATAATGATTCTGGGTACAGATGGCAGTGGGGAGATGGGTAGGGCTAGAGTATGAACTATTCCTAGACAGTAGCCCCCCTTCTCCAGAGTTTTGCTTCTTGCAATTTCATTTATCCACAGTAAACCTCTATCAGCAAATATACAACTCCAGAAACAAACAATTCACGGCCGGGCGCGGTGGCTCAGGCCTGTAATCCCAGCACTTTGGGAGGCCGAGACGGGCGGATCACGAGGTCGGGAGATCGAGACCATCCTGGCTAACACGGTGAAACCCCGTCTCTACTAAAAATACAAAAAAAAAAAAACTAGCCGGGCGAGGTGGCGGGCGCCTGTAGTCCCAGCTACTCCGGAGGCTGAGGCAGGAGAATGGCGTAAACCCGGGAGGCGGAGCTTGCAGTGAGCTGAGATCCGGCCACTGCACTCCAGTCCGGGCGACAGAGTGAGACTCCGCCTCAAAAAAAAAAAAAAAAAAAAAAAACAATTCATAAGTTTTAAATTGTGTGCCATTCTGACAAGAGTGGTGAAATCTCACGCTGTCCTGCTCTGTCCCGCCTGGGACATGAATCACGCCTTCATTCAGTTTATCCACGCCGTCTACACTCCCTGCCCGTTAGTCACTACGTAGCCAGCTCCATGATCAGATCAACTGTCGGGGTATCACGGTTCTTGTGATCAAGCAATTGTTTTCTACTTCATGACTGCCCCATAGTGCAAGCGGTGATGCTGGCAATGCAGATACGCCAAAGAGAAGCCATACAGGGCTTCCTTTCGGTGGAAGGGTTCTTGAGGAAGGAAGGAAAAGTCATATGCTGAGGTTGCAAGATCTGTGGTAAGAACAAATCTTCTCTATCCTTGAAACTGTGAAGAAGGAAGAAGAAATTCATGCTAATTTTGTCATCACCCCTCAAGCCGCAAAAGTTACAGCCACAGTGCATAAGTGCTTAGCTAAGATGGAAAAGGCATTAGATTTGTGGGTGGAAGACGTGAACAGAAACATGTTCCGATTAATGGGGCCAGGTGCGGTGGCTCATCCCTGTAATCCCAGTACTTTGGGAGGCCAAGGCGGGCAGATTACCTGAGGTCAGGAGTTTGAGACCAATATGGCCAACATGGCAAAACCTCGCCTCTACTAAAAATACAAAAATTAGCCGGGCGTGGTGGTGCACTCCTGTTATCCCAGCTACTCAGGAGGCTGAGGCAGGAGAATCGCTTGAACCCAGGAGGTGGGGGTTGCAGTGAGCTAAGATTGCGTTATTGAACTCCAGCCTAGGTGACAGAATGAGACTTCATCTCAAAAAAGAAAAGAAAGAAACGTGGGGTTTGGTACATACCCCCCATGGATGGGGGCACTGTTGTAGATGAGGAGTTACAACTGAAGGGCCAGATAATAAGCATTTCAGGCTTTGCTAGCCAAACAGTCTTTGTTGCAACCGCTCACCTCTGCCTTTGTGCTTTGAAAGCAGCCATAAACAATAAGTAAATAAATACGCATGACTGTGTTCCAGTAAAACCTGACAAAAACAAGTGCTGGGCCCGATTTGGCCCCCAGGCATGAGTTTGCTGAGCCTGCTGCGGGTGATCATTTGTGAGCCTGGAACAGCCTTTTTGCTCCTTCCTGTGGGCTCACCAGCGTCTCAGCTTTCCCAACAGATTATCTTAAAGAAGCGCCTGCCCTTAGAAATACATGTCAGCAAAGCCCATGAACTCAACACGATTCCTATAAAGAAAGGAAGGAAGGAAGGAAGCAGCAAGGAGCTCATGTTGATCTGGGGAAGGCAGCAGAAGGCCAGAGAGGGCTGCCTGGAACTTAACAGTGAGCCCTGGACGGGTGCAGTGGCTCACACCTGTAATCCCAGCCCTTTGGGAGGCTGAGAGCGGATCACCTGAGGTCAGGAGTTCAAGACCAGCCTGACCAACATGGAGAAACCCTGTCTGTACTAAAAATACAAAATTAGCTGGGCGTGCTGGCGCATGCTTGTAATCCCAGCTACTCAGGAGGCTGAGGCAGGAGAATCGCTTGAACCTGGGAGGTGGGGGCTGTGGTAAGCCAAGACCATACCGTTGCACTCCAACCTGGGCAACAAGAGCGAAACTCCGTCTCAGACAACAGGAACAACAACAGCTAGTGAGCCCCAAATGTAAACCACGATGTTTTTGTTTTTTTTTTTTTTTTTTTTTTGGAAACAGGGTTTCACTCTGTCACCTGGGCTGGAGTGCAGTGGCACAATTATGGCTCACTGCAACATCCACCTCCCATTTCAAGTGATTCTCTTGCCTCAGCCTCCCTAGTAGCTAGGATTACAGGTGTCCTCCACAATGCCCGGCTCATTTTTGTGTTTTTAGTAGACACAAGATTTCACTGTGTTGCCCAGGCTGGTCTTGAAACCCTGACCTCAAGTGATCCACTCGCCTCAGTCTCCCAGAGTGCTGGGATTACAGATGCGAGCGACCATGCCCAGCCCCCGATGTCTTACTCTTCATCTAAAACCTGCCTAAATGGCATGCCCAGTTAAAACAATCTTTTTCTGTTACAATAATCCATGTGAGAGTACGCCACATTTTCTAAAAGGTTTATCTAGAAAAGAGCCTGGCGTGTTTACTGTTGCTGCTGAATTGGATTTGACTCCACTGCTATATCAGGGCCCCCTCTGACAGTTCACCCCTTGCTTTCTTTCCTTTTTTTTTTTTTTTTTTTTTTTTGGGCAACAGTATCTGGCTCTGTCACCCAGCCTGGAGTGCAGTGGGACGATCTCGGCTCACTACAACCTCCAACTTCCAGGCTCAAGCTATTCTCCCGCCTCAGCCTCCTGAGTAGCTGAGACTGCAGGCATATGCCACCACACCCAGCTAGATTTTGTATTTTTTGTAGAGACAAGGTCTTGTTGTGTTGCCCAGGCTGGTCTTGAACTCCTGGGCTCAAAGCAATCCGCCCGCCTCAGCCTTCCAAAGTGCGGAGGTGACAGGCGTGAGCAACTGTGCCCAGCCCTGTTTACTTCTTAGGGCTCTTTTACATGCCTTTCTTTTTTTAACAGCCTTCCCACCTCTACTTTTTACATGTCTTGAGGTTTTCCTGTATGCATGTGTATGCGTGCACGCACACACACACCCCGATTTTGTCATTCTGGTGTTCAAGGTAAAGCATATCATAGTCCCACTTCCAGAAACACGTCCAATGCAATGAACGTGGTAGCCAACCCTGCTAAGAAATGACCCAAGAGTCTACCTTGAGTAGCCAGCCCCCAAATCCAAAGAATAGCTGCAGACCCCATAGTTTTCTCACCCACTAGGTCATGGGACCACGGCAAGAGTGAGAGAGTTCCACTTCCCAGAGAATGCCTGTTACTACCTTACCTCAATTTGAAATCTGTACTAAGGATGAACACATGCATTCTCTTCCTTGACATCCACATCCCCTGTTTTTTTTTGAGACAGAGTCTCGCTCTGTTGGCCAGGCTGGCAAGATCTCTGCTCACTGCAATCTCTGCCTCCCGGGCTCAAGCAGTTCTCCTGCCTCAGCCTCCCGAGTAGCTGGGATTACAGGTGTGTGCCACCATGCCCGGCTGATTTTTTGTATTTTTAGTAGAGATGGGATTTCACCATGTTGGCCAGGCTGGTCTTGAACTCCTGACCTCAGGTGCTCCACCCACCTTGGCCTCCCAAAGTGCTGAGATTACAGGTGTGATCCACCATGCCTGGCCCCCCTGTTACTTTCAAAGAGCTGAGAGTTACTGTAGGACACTATCCTCTCTTGGGAACGTGACACGTACAAACCCACTGCCAGAGGGTCAGTTGTGAGCTAATGACTGATTACATTCCTGTGCCCTTAAAAGTATTGCCTCAACTTTCTAAGAAATCAAGAGATCTCTTTAAATTTGAACGCATAAAAATAATCACTCTCAATGTGTGTTAAGCCCATTCAAATTGTTTGGGGATGATGAATGGGAGGAAACTGGAAATGGGCTTAGCTAGAACAAGGGCAGTATTAATTCATTTGCAGAGCCGCAGCCTGAGCGTCACAGTGGACATCAGCTGCAGCTCCCCCAACTCCCAGCTGCATCTGACAACCTCTGATCTATGCACACATGCCCTGCGTGTACCAGAGCACGCCCAGGGTTGACGAGTTTGACTTTTTGGTGTTACTGTTTTTCCTCTTTAGTTCTGAATTACTCTCTTGGTTGGAAAGCAGTGGGTTGAGTGTAGCAGTAGATTCCTGTTTTAATTTCTACACGTAACTTGCAGGCTTCTTGCTACTTTGTGCTGATTTATTGTTGTCCTGATTCCCATTTTCTGAATGGTTATTCATTCCCATCCCAGGCCTCTCTGATGACCATCTGGTTCTCCTTCGGTCACTCAAACATCTGCCCCAGAGACTTGGAAAATGAGCTTCCTTTGGCAACCTAAAAATAATCTTAGTGTGACTGAAGCCTGAAAGGGAAATCACCACGTTCCACTGTCCTGTGGATACTGATCAGGGGGATGCGCCAACAGAGCTTCCTGGGGATTTGGAGCTTAGATGTCTTCTGTCACATCTGCAGATTTTTTCTTGTTTTTCAAGTCTTGGGAACCATAAAAACATGGTGAGAACTGGGTGCAATCAGTCCTGAAGTTTTCTTTGGGACTAGGCATGCTTGCACAAAGGAAACGGCTGGAGATAAAAGCCATGCTTTGCATGGTTTGTTTGTAAGGCTGCAAGAGCTAGCTGAGAAAGACAGAGGATACTCAGGATTGCGACATGATATTAGTCACAGCGTGTTCCAGGAGAGCTCACAAATGCTTTGAAACAGTTATAGGACATTTCTAAGGACTAGACTTTTAGCTTGGACCCAAGAGGCCTGTCTCATGGGCAATGATGGTTTGCCCTCCACCCCTAGAAGGCGAAATTTGCCAGAAACTAAAACTCAGTCCCTGTGGTATTTCTCATCCAAAATTATTTCCAGCCACATCGTCTAGTGCAACTTTTCAGAGGTTCTGCAATGATATAAAATGTCAGCATCATCATAATGTCCAAATAAATTAAATGCCCTTGTAAGTCATAATCCAAAGATGTTAAGATCTAAAGTAATTAACATCTTGACTTAAATTTCCTTGACTTTTGTGTTTTAAAAAAACCAAAGCCCTTAATGGCCTCCTTTGATCTCTCCTATTTCTTATTTTGCTCTTTTTTTTTTTTTTTTTTTTTTTGAGACAGAGTCTCGCTCTTGTCGCCCAGACTGGAGTGCAGTGGCACAACCTTGGCTCACTGCAACCTCTGCCTCCTGGATTCAAAGAATTCTACTGCCTCAGCCTCCAGGGTAGCTGGGATTATAGACATGTACCACCACACCCAGCTGATTTTTTGTATTTTTAATAGGGATGGGGTTTCACCAGGTTGGCCAGGCTGATCTGGAACTCCTGACCTCAAGTGATCTGCCAGCCTTGGCCTCCCAAAGTGCTGGGATTATAGGCATTAGCCACCACGCCCAGCCATTATTTTGCTCGTTCTTAGTTAAGGAGATCCTTGGTGCTTGATGCTGGAAAAAGATTATGTTTTTCAGCATCTGCAGCCTGGGCTGTTTTCCACAGGAACAAATAAAGTTTTTTCCAGCTCCAAGAAAACTGAATTCATTCAACAGCAGGTCTCTCATGTGCTTTACTTTTTAGTGATATGCAAATAAATGAAAGTAAGTGGACTCTCAATAGTATGAAAACATTGTCCCCACGCCCTTGACATTTAGAAAAGTCAGTCAAACCCCAGTCCCTAGACAGTTGTCCTAGGCAAGATTTTGTTCTTGGGACCTTGTTTAAATTTGCCAAAGGTGGTATCAAGAACTGTAAAAAGAAAGAAAGAAAAATACCTGAGCTTTTCCACAATAGTTTCGTGGATGCTGGCAGGAGACTTGAGATTCCGAGTCAGAGACAAACGACTTTATTACTCAATGCACAGCAGCTAGATTTTGGCTTCTTTAATCCCAGTTTAGGATTGAATCTCAGTTGAGGACTTCATGTTCACATTATTTCCCCTTCCACCGGCAAGTCCTGTGGCAGTGACACAAGCTTAGGGGTGTGCACATGCAGTGGATTTGCATCACAGCTGAGGATCCCTGACCATAGGCAACCTCAGTCTTTTATGATGGGCTATAAGCAGACCTGACCAACCTTTGCACCAGAGGAAGGACCTGTCCCTTCCTCCTGAGACACTTATCTAACATTCAAGACTGTTCCCTCTACACACATCCCTGGAAAGATAGATAATTCCATGTAACAACAGCCTCTGTCTCTGTTTGCAAGCCAAGCAGAAATGCAAGAGACCCAGGGAGAATTATCTCCCAATAGGGCAGACCAGAGAGACTCAATAATACCAAGTAAAGGCAGGTTGATGAGGAAAAGATTCTTGGCTTCTCTTAAAGATACCAGTCAGTCTGACAGTTGTCTGGAGTTCACGACTGTGAACTTAAACCCAATTGACAGGAATCTTCCTCCCCACTGGAGATGGAGGGAAATCAACCTGGTTCTACTTCAAGTGCTTTCTGTGTGTATTCAATAGCTTCTTGGTTTGCATTTTCACTCTGACATAAAAGTAAAGGGCTTCGTGGCGTGCTGCATTGGGTGTGGATGGTGCCTCTGATGGAGCTCTACCTTCTTGAAAGCAGGGATGTTCAGTCAGTCCTGAGCCACATTTTCCATTTCCACTGCCTCTTGGCATGGAAGTGCTTAGACTGAAGAAAGCTTCATCTCTCCTTCCACATTTGTTCAGCTGGAAAAACACCCTCTGCAGATTCATGATCCAGACCTTCTGTTGATGATTCTAGAGCTTGTGCCCCTAATGAGCTAGTAAGGACTAATACCTCTGCTGCCTGCTCCTTGAGATTAGTTTTTTCTCAGGTTTTGAGTGCCCCATGGGTTGCATGGCATTGCTTTCTCCTACATGTTTTGGGGCAGTAATTGGATATGTCTGTAGTGATTCATATCCTTCCCCTGTGGGGAAGACTCACTTGAGTTTCCTTTTTACCTGCTGCTTAAATTAGTTCCATTTCTTCTTTACAGGCTTGCTTGCTAGATTTGAGTGCTTTTTAAAAAAATATTTCTACTCTTTGCATTCTGACTCAGACCTTTTTTTCCTAACATACTAATGTAGATAATAACATACAGGGTCTGTCACTGTGAAAGAGATGAAATCAATCAATGACTCTTCTATTTAGTGAAGTATCCATTGTTCAAATGCATGCTGACCACCACTGGCTCTGCGTTAGCGAATTCCACCTAGGAAATGTTCTCCTCTCAGACCAGCATCAAGTTCTGGCCTATTCTCCTCCCACCAGGCCCCGCCCCCTTGGTTTTTCTCATATTTACTCCCTTTAGAGTGCCTCATTTCATGCATTTCTCAGCCCACTTTCATCAGAGCAATGAGTGATAACTGTGTTCCTTCAGAGTTTACTGAGGATTTTTTTCATTCTTCTCGGTCTTCCTTGGGGTTTTGCCTTTTAATTTGTCCACATATGCCGATCTCTCTTGGGAGAGCTGTCCCAGATCATCCTTCTGAAGCTCTTCCTCTGCAGTCTTAAAATCGTTTCTCTCATGTTTTCTGGGCCTGGGATTCTACTCTCTTCCCTGTGGTTTTGACTGTCTTAGGTAGACTTCTTCAGGTGCCAGTCACCCCCCCCCTAATTTAGGAATAACAAAGCATCTCCCTACTTTTGTGACACCCTCTTTAAGATAAGAACCATCAAGGGTCTTTTCCATACATCACTGTGCTCTGGGACTTCACAATCCCAGTTACTCATCAGACTGTGGAACCTGTTGTCTAAGATCATCTCTTTTAAGGAAGTATCCCTTTTTTCTCTAGTTAGTCATCATGTATTCCTTTATTTTCTATTTTCCACTGCTCGTATTCTGATCAGAGGACCAGAGCATGTTTTCAGATCCTCCTTGTTCTTGTGCGCAAACCTGATTTCTAAAAACTGAGCATTTCAGACACATGCCTTTAAAATGCCTTTTTAGCTGTGAGTTTTGCAGTAATTTTATTAAAGGGCTTTTTTTTCCCCGTCTCTAAAGAAGATGGCATGTCTTTGGATTTCCATTGGGTTTTCTTTATTCTTTAATGAAATCTGCCACCTCTCCATGGGTATGAAGTTGAAATGTATATCTCTGCAGTCTAGAGCTACAGTCTATGTAATCATCAAATCTGGAGGCACCCTGAGACCTGTGGGGAGAAAACTTGGGCCTTTTAATTTTTTTAATTTCAACTAAACCTTACCTATATTCTTATGATACACATTAGGTACTCTACAATGAATTCCTTTTGAATCCTCATGATAACCCTATAAGACAACTGCAAGGTAATTTTAACCCTTTAAACATAAATAAGATTGTTCCTATTTCACATAATGAAAAAACTGCCTTGGATATTAATCATCAATATGTTATAGGCACAATCCATGCTGCTGCCTATGGCACATGTAAATTGCATTATACTCTGCATCCACCTCCTGTGCTTATTATAGTTTATACATTGAGCAGAACAAGTTTCCATAAATCACTGATTAAAATATGTATACTCTGAATAGGGAGCAACATGACAGTCTCCCTTATTTGTTGGCTAGTGGGCTACTTAGGTGCAGCTGAGAAGCTTTCATTTCTTCCCTTCTTCATTTCTGAAGTAAACGTGGGGGAGAGCAGAAAGAACTGGGAAGTCGCAGCTTAGTTGTGTGCCCAGTTTCACTGGAGGGTGGTTCCGTTGGCCCAGGGCAGTGGTGAATTCCAGAGGCCCAGGCCCTGTTCCCCTTCCATGAACCTGGTCTCTGTGTTCTTCGTTAGCTTTCCTGTTGATTCTGATGCACCTCAAAGTTTCCCTAGGCCATTCTCAGCCCCTGAGAATCTGCCGAGGAATCAGACCTGTGTAAATCAGTGGCCACGTCAGTCACTTTCACTCTCTCGGTCGTTTCTTGGGCCACCGCTTCCGCCTTCATGCCCACTTCCAGAGGTCCTCTTTTGGCACCTCCTGAGCTCTGGGGGAGCGCTCTGTGTGAATGTTCAGCCTTCTCTAATCCACACTTAGGATTCAGCTTTCTCAAGTCAGATCCATTGTCACATCGTCGTCAGCTTGCTGGTTTCCAGAATTTGTTGCTTTTGTCTTCTGTTTTCTTTATCCTTGTGAATTATGTCTGTCTTTTTGTAAAAAAATATTTTCCCTGTCATGTTAGTGTGGTCTGAAAGGGAAATCAGGAGGAATCTTCCACCTTTAGTCAGAAACCTATGTTATTTAATTCCCAAATGCAGGCCCATTTTTCAGATGAGGACATTGATGCTCAAAGAGGTTGACTGACTTGCCTAAATTGTAGTAAAATGGTAAACTCAGGATTTGTGCCCAGGTAGCTGGCCAGATTCTCAACCACTGTGTCCCACCACCTCTCTACAAAATCAGATGCTAAAGATGCTTCTTCTCGCTGCTGTGTATGTTACAGGTGTGGAAAATGATGCAAACAGGAAGGCTCTACCGTGGAAATTGGCAAATTCTACGAGACTCCATTAATATAATGGGATTGTTTTGTACTACACTTGATGTTAGCCAAAAGGCCGAGAAGCAATAATGACATTGTTTTGTAACACATGAATTAGAAACTACGCATGAATAATAGATTTTATCAACTGTTTCGCTGAACTGAAGGCCTTCCAGGAGAACATTTAGCAAATTTCATTTCAGAACAACTAAAATGACATCATTTCCAGAACAGTTTGCTCTGTGCATCGGGAACAAAACCACACACAGAAAAGGGACTCTTTTAAGAGTGTGGACATTTTCAGACAATAGTCACGAAAGTGTAATCAGAATTGCATTTTATATTACTACTTTCTGACATAATCTGGAATGAATGTGTCTGAGCAACCCATTTCCTGTTCAGTGAGTTACAAGTCATCTAATATCACAACAAACTCAATGAGAAACCAGTTTTTTGTTACAAGAGGAAACAGTTCCATTTAAATTCATTCCCCACTGCTAACCCTTTCACTGTGTTCTGAAATAAAATCTCACTCCTTCCTTGAGCTCAACAGTCTCTGCTGGCAACTCTGAGATATCTCTAGGTCCATTCTTACTGGTTCTAGCTACAGGCATTAGGTAGCCACATACACCATCTCTTCTTTTTTTTTTTTTTTTTTGAGACAGAGTCTCACTCTTTTGCCTAGGCTGGAATGCAGTGGCGCAATCTCGGCCCACTGCAACCTCAGCCTCCTGAGTTCAAGCAATTCTCCTTCCTCAGCCTCCCAAGTAGCTTGGACTGCAGGCGCTCACCACCACCACATCTGGCTAATTTTTGTATTTTAGTAGAGACGGGGTTTCGCCATGTTGACCAGGCTGGTCTCAAACTCCTAGCCTCAAGAGATCTGCCCTCCTGGGCCTTCCAGGGTGCTAGGATTACAGGTGTGAACCACCACATCTGGCCCACATACACCATCTTTAGCACAGGATTTCTTTGGCATAAAAAACCTTACTGGCATTTTGTAGATCATAGAAACTGAATCTGTCTGTCATGACCAGAAACCTTTCAGGCAGGCTCCTTTCCTTCTCGGGTGCTCATAAGTGCTTGTATCATCTCCAAAATGTATCTGATCCTATGAAAACCTGGGGCTGTGTTGGGAAAATAAAGGAGAAGACAGATGGAGAAGACTTCTTAAGTCCAGAAACAATAGGCTGGCATGGTTTTCCTCGCTTGGCATGAGCATCTCAGACAGACTTTCCAACGTCTGGGGCCTTGGCCACTGTGTAATAAGCTACCCATTTAGTAGGCACCAGAGGAGGTAATATCTTGCAAGCCAGGGAATCCCTTTCTCTGAAGGTCCATAGCCTGGGTCAGGTGGTATGATCAGAAGGAACCAGGAATTTTTTTTTTTGGACACAGAGTTTCGCTCTGTCACCCAGGTTGGAATGTAGTGGTGCAGTCTCAGCTCACTGGAACCTCTGCCTCCCAGGCTCAGGTGATTCTTATGCCTCAGCCTTCAGAGTAGCTAGGATTACAGGCACGTGCCACCTTGCACAGCTAATTTTTGTATCCTTAGTAGAAATGGGATTTCACCATGTTGGCCAGGATGGTCTTGAACTCCTGGTCTCAAGTGATCTGCCCATCTCCACTTCCCAAAGTACTGGGATTACAGGTGTGAGCCATCGAGCCCGACTGGAACCAGGAATTGAACTCACTCTCTGGTAATTGTGGTTCACAGTCTGGAGATCTTATGGAAAGAACCTGGAGACAGGTTCCTTGCATCAAGTTTTTAAGTCAAGCAAAGGGGAGGCTCTAAGGCTTTTCTCTGGATTCTTCCATTTGTATGTGGCCCAGAACTCAGGCCTGTCTCAGAGATGCCTCTTTCTTCTCTGTGTATGTATTGATGTCAGGATTTGGGGTTGGGAAAGACATCCCTCCAGGGAATCTCTAAAATCACCCTCAAGATTCTGTTCCTGCTTTTTCTTCATAATTTAAACCTGGAAACCTGCCAGTCCTGAAAAGGTCATATGAATGCAACAAATGTATTACCTTTGTTTTATATGTCAGAATTAATTTGTTTTCTCAATGCCCCTTTCTCAGTTTTGCCTACATTGCCTCATTCTCAGACCTTTTTATTCCTCTTTCTAACCCAGAAAGATACTTGAACTTGAGAAGGAAGAGGGAATCTTCCAGACTTCACATACTGTATACATAATTTGTATATAAGCAATTACTTCTTAAAAGAGATTACCTGTGGAATTACTCTAACTGCTTACTTGATACCTTTTTATATATTGAATTTTTTTTTTCTTTTTTGAGACAGAGTGTAGCTCTGTCACCTAGGATAGAGTGCAGTGGCGTGATCTCGGCTCACTGCAACCTCTGCCTCCCAGGTTCAAGTGATTCTCCGGCCTCAGCCTCCCAAGTAGCTGGGATTACAGGTGTGTGCTACCATGCCTGGCTAGTTTTTGTATTTTTAGTAAAGACAGGGTTTCACCATGTTGGCTAGGCTGGTCTTGAACTCCTGACCTCAGGTGAATTTTTTTTTAAGAGGAAAGGCCTTGCTATGTTGCCCAGGCTGCTGATCTTAACCTCCTGGGCTCAAGTGATCCTCCTGCCTCAGCTTCCTGAATAGCTGGGACTACAGGCACCTGCCACTGTACCCAGCTATATACTGAATTTAATATACAATATATAATTTTCATTACCTGTTAACTTGATGGTGAGGAGTGACACTATAATTGGCACTATAATTACATCACCTTTTGATAACTGGTAAGACAAAATGCAAATCAAGAAGCTTTTGAATACATACAAAAAGCACTTTAAGTAGGACCAGGTTGATTTCTCCCAACCCCAATTGGGAGGAAGGTTCCTGCCAACTGAGCTTAACTTAGTAGTCATGAACTCCAGACAACTGTCAGGCTGAATGGCATCTTTAAGAGAAGTCAGGAATCTTTTCATCATCAACTTTTATTGTTGTTGTTGTTGTTGTCTTGTTGTTATTGTTTTTGAGATGCACTCTTGCTCTGTCACCCAGCCTGGAGTGCAGTGGCGCCAGGTCGGCTCACTGCAAGCTCTGCCTCCTGGGTTTACACCATTCCCCTGCCTCAGCCTGCTGAGTAGCTGGGACTATAGGTGACCGCCACCACACCCGGCTGATTTTTTGCATTTTTAGTAGAGACAGGGTTTCACCGTGTTAGCCAGGATGGTCTCCATCTCCTGACCTCGTGATCTGCCCGCCTGGGCCTCCCAAAGTGCTGAGATTACAGGCGTGAGCCCCCGCGCCCGGCCATTTTTTTTTTTTTTTTTTGAGACGGAGTCTCACTGTGTCACCCAGACTGTAGTGCAGTGGCAGGATCTTGGCTTACTGCAAGCTCCACCTCACGAGTTCAGTCAGTTCTCTTGCCTCAGCTTCCTGAGTAGCTGGGACTACAGGCACCCGCCAAGACGCCCAGCTAATTTTTTGTATTTTTAGTAGAGGCGGGATTTTGCTGTATTAGCCAGGATGGTCTCAATCTCCTGACCTCATGCCTCTGCCTCTGGGCATGAGGCACCACACCCAGCCTCATCAACCTTTCTTTTTTTTTTTTTTTTTTTTTTTGACGGAGTCTAGCTCTGCCGCCCAGGCTGGAGTGCAGTGGCCGGATCTCAGCTCACTGCAAGCTCCACCTCCTGGGTTTACGCCATTCTCCTGCCTCAGCCTCCCGAGTAGCTGGGACTACAGGCGCCCGCCACGTCGCCTGGCTAGTTTTTTGTATTTTTTAGTAGAGACGGGGTTTCACCGGGTTAGCCAGGATGGTCTCAATCTCCTGACCTCGTGATCCGCCCGTCTCGGCCTCCCAAAGTGCTGGGATTACAGGCTTGAGCCACCGCACCCGGCCCAACCTTTCTTTACTTGATATCTCATATGCCTTTTTAAGTATGTATATCTTCCTTAGTGAGAATATTACCTATTTTAATGTAAGACTTTTTTCCTCTAGAACCTCAAAGGAAAATAAAATTTCAAATGGGAAGGTTTATTGTTTGATGTATCTCAAAGGTCTTGTACATGTAAATTTACCCCCCAGTTTTTTATAAATACTCTCAAAGTGCATGCGTCTCATTTTCTTCTCTGGTAAATAGGGGTTCGGTTTTGTTTTTAGCATGTTTGGTTTGTCTAGGATGGAGGACCCAGTGAGCCTTGGGATCAGACTTTCTGCATCACCTTCTGGGGTCACACAGCTTCCGGGCTGACCTCACGCCACACCGGCTGACCTCATGTTGATGCCTCCAGGGTGCCTGGACTGGGCTTGATTCCAGGAGCCGTCTGATCAATAGTCAGGAGCATAGCACACAGAACATTTGGTTGACTAAGATGTATAGCTGCCACAAAATCAAATTTTTACTGTATTTTAGAAACCTTAGAATTGGATTTGAATTTCTGGTTTAGTATTTGTTGCAACTTGCATTGTTGGAAAAAGCACTGGCCCACGGGTCAAGAGACCTGGGCTCGCGTTGTAGCTTTGTAGTTGACCACTGGGAGACCACCTGGGTAACTGACCAACAAGTGTCCTCAGCTGTAGGATGGAAGACGAAGTGGCCCTGGGGGACCTGGTTCCATGCTGGGCGGCGAGACGCGTGCTGGGGAGGACTGGGGGCCCTGGTTCCATGCTGGGCGGTGAGACCCGTGCTGAGGAGGAATTGGCCAATGCAAGGCGTTGTGAATGCAGCTTATCTGAAGGGTGGTGCTTTGATCCTGTGATCCTTCTTCTCACATAACACATGTATTCCTGCTCCTTGAGCCTTGAGATAACATTGTGGAGGGGGACAGCATAAGTCATCACAGGGCTGGGCTCTCCCATCAGTTCTGTGCTTTTTGCATTTCAGATGCCTGGGACAGATGAACCCCAAGATGTGTGCGGTGCTGAGGAATCCAAGGGGAACCTGGAAAGTCCCAAACAGGGCAGCAATAAAATCAAGCTCAAGAGTCGCCTTTCAGGTAGGTGGGGGCTCTATCTGATGCAGCCTGCCTAAGATGAGCTTTCAGCCTCAGGAGCGGGGAGATGAAGCCATTGCTGGTATGAGCTCTTGTCTTCTTTAAAACCTCAAAATCATTTATTCCTTAGATGGTACATACCCCAGGCATAACTGCATTCAGCCTCCTGCCTATTGAACATTTTTTTTTTTTTAAGTCATAACAAAGTGCATGGCAACATTTCTGTGTGTCTCTGTGTCCTGAAACATAACTGTCTTATGTTTGGTTCATTTACTTCAATCAGATTTCAGATGATCCTTTTCAATGTGGCGTTAATATCAAATCTGCATTTCAACTAAGCAGGAAAAAGATAGGATGGAGTTGCAGCTTTTAGAGCAAATCGACTGTATCTCCTGGGCATTTCCTTATGGCAGCTGGCCTGGGCCCAGAGAGAGAAAGTCAGCATTGAAAGCAGTAGCTCTGTGCAGGAGGCACCTTAGAACTTTCGTGTATCATTATGAAGGTTTTTTTGTTTTTTTTTTTTCTGAGATGGAGTCTTGCTCTGTCACCCAGGCTGGAGTGCAGTGGCACGATCTCAGCTCGCTGCAACCTCCGCCTCCGAGGTTCAAGCGATTCTCCTGTCCTGCCTCAGCCTCCTGAGTAGCTGGGATTACAAGCACCCACCACTGTGCCCGGCTAATTTTTTTGTATTTTTAGTGGAGACAAGGTTTCACCATGTTGGCCAGGCTGGTCTTGAACTCCTGAGCTCGTGATCTGCCCGCCTTGGCTTCCCAAAGTGCTGGGATTACAGGCGTGAGCCACCACGCCCAGCAAAAGGCATTTTTTTAGGCACATGATGGGTCTTTTCCTCCGTTAAAAAAAAAAAGTAAAAATTTTATTGTATGGCTGTGTTGGTATAAAGATACAGCTGGAGGCTGGGCTCAGTGGCTCACACCTATAATCCCATTTTGTGAGGCCGAAACAGGCAGATCACGAGGTCAGGAGATCAAGACCATCCTGGCCAACATGGTGAAACCCCATCTCTACTAAAATAAAAAACAATAATAAAAAAAAAAATAGCTGGGCATGGTGGCATGCGCCTCTATTCCCAGCTACTTGGGAGGCTGAGGCAGGGGAATCACTTGAATCTAGGAGGCGGAGGTTCGGTGAGGCCAGATCACACCAGTGTATTCCAGCCTGGTGACAGAGCAAGACTCCTTCTCAAAAAAACAAAAAACTAAAACAAACAAAAGATACAGCTGGATTCATTAGTGTCTATTCATTACTATTGTGTTTATTTTTTTCTGCTTATTTAAAAAGGTATTTAAAAGGAAACACTTCTGTGGATCCCTGAAGGTGGCATGGGCCCTCAGCACTGTGCTGGCTTAGTGGGGAAGTTGGCCTTGGCTCCCCCTACAGTGGTTATCTGGGACAGCAGGAAAAGCAAGAGTTTTGAAGCCTGGCAGAACTAGGTTTAGCCCTCAGCTGCTGAGTTACCTTGTGACCGTAGACTAATGATTTAATCTCCCTGAACTTCCACTCCCTCACCTGAAAAAAGAGGAGAACACCCTGACTTTGAAAGGCTGAGCAGATCTTTAAGAAATGTACATTAAAGCGTTTAGCACGATGTGTAGTATGTTAATGTTCAAAAAACATTTGCGTCCCCTTCCGACCACCCAGATTGGTGGAGAGGGCACGCCCGCACTACTCCAAGTTTATTCTCAGAGAAGATGGCAGGTATAAGACAGTGAAATACATCTTTTTAAAAAAACATCTGGCCTGGCACAGCGGCTCACGCCTGTAATCCCAGCACTTTGGGAGGCCGAGGCAGGTGGATCACCTGAGATCGGGAGCTCAAGACCAGCCTGGTCAACATGGCAAAACCCCATCTCTAGTAAAAATACAAAAAAAATTAAAAAATAAAAAATAAAAAAAATTAGCTGGGCATGGTGGTGGCATGGGCCTGTAATCCCAGCTACTCAGGAGCCTGAGGCAGGAGAATCACTTGAACCCGGGAGGCAGAGGTTGCATTGAACCAAGATTGTGCCACTGCTCTCCAGCCTGGGCAACAGAGCCAGAATCCATCTTTTTTTTAAAAAAAAAAAAAAAAAAAAAAAAAGGGAATCTGATTAACAGAATGAGTTATTTTGTGCTCATGACTCAGAAGAATTAGACGGTGTTACACTTGAACGAGTGTTACAACATGGATTGGGGACCGAAAGGAGTGGTGATGGCCAGAGGCTGATAAGGAGAAGAGTCTGAAGGGAGCCAGTGACCAGCCCCTTCCAGCCCTGAGGAAGAATAAAGAGAAAGTCGTTTAAGGCCTTTGTGTTTGGGGCGAGGGAGTCACCAGGGCACAGAGGAGGCCTTCCTGTTGGCCGTCTTGGCAGAGTTGTTCAGGACCTTATAAATGGGTTCCCAGGGAGGTGCCCAGAGCTCTGAGGAAATACAGGGGCCTCTGAAACCAGCGAGGTCACATTCCTCATTTTATGGACGAGACCGGAGAAGTTCAGAGGATCCCAAAGGTCACTCAGTCAATGCCGGGAAAAAGATCTGCCTCCCAGACAGAATTCTCCTTTCCTGCCCTTTGGCTTCTGGGAAATCTTGAAAAGAATTCTGTTCCGGGGAATCCTGAAAAGAATTCTGTTCCCCGATCTGGGGCTTTATCGATACAGATATGGGGAGGGGGAGCTGGAGGGCCTCCCAGATGTGTGATGCTCTGAGTCTGCTCATACTACTTAATTCAGAACAAGTGGCCTATTTGGCTGAGTAGTTATTCCAGGGCTGGCCACTGTTTGCCACAAATGGATACCACCTTCTCCTCCTGTATCCTTCCCAGACATTCAAGGCCACAATAAGGAAACGTAGCATGGAGGAGGAAGCACATGCGTGAATCCAGCAGAATTAGGTCAGTTCCCACATCCACCAACTCTGGTTACATGACCTTGGTCAGGTGACTTTCTTGAATCTCAGTTTCTTTATCCATAAAATGAGGGTTATGTTATATATTTATTTTGCCAATAAACATGAGTGTGTTCTAGGTGCTGTGCCTTGTTGAAAGGTTACTTTGGAAGAATGCATATGGCACTGCTACTCCATGGTGTGGCAGCAAAAAGCCCTCGCCGCGAGGCAGCTGCCACTATTATTATCACTGTCATTTTCTTTTCTTTTTTTTTTTGAGATGGAATTTTGTTCTTGTCACCCAGACTGGAGTGTGATGGTGTGATCTCAGCTCACCACAACCTCTGCCTCCCAGGTACAAGTGATTCTCGTGCCTCAGCCTCTTGAGTAGCTGAGACTACAGGCACATGCCACCATGCCTGGCCCGGCTAATTTTGTATTTTTAGTAGAGACGGGGTTTTACCGTGCTGGCCAGGCTGGTCTCGAACTCCTTACCTCAAGTAATCCACCTGCTTTGGCCTCCCAAAGCGCTGGGATATCAGATGTGAGCCACCCGCACGACCTAACCACTCTCATCATTATTATGATGTTCGTTGTCATTTTCATTTTCATTCTTAGTGTTCTCCTTCCATCTCAAGAGAGGAAGAATGGGTTTGAATGGGTTCAGACAGGAAGGCCTTCTAGGCTGGGCGTGGTGGCTCACTCCTGTAATCCTAGCACTTTGGGAGACTGAGGTGGGAGGATCACCTAAGGTCAGGAGTTCGAGACCAGCCTGGCCAACATGGTGAAACCCCGTCTCTACTAAAAATACAAATATTA
>NW_012116722.1:1122765-1144152 GCF_000951035.1 Colobus angolensis palliatus
AAAAAAAAAAAAAAAACACACAGAAGGCCTTCTAAAGAACTTACAGTCCCAGTGCAAGGCAGCACACACGTACACACAGTGATGAGCACCATGAGGCACACACACACAAGAGGTACAGGGAGTGGGTAAGTTTGTCTGGGTGTCAAGGATGCAAGATAGAGGAGGGGCAGTATGCTGGGGGAATTTGGTAGACTGGAAGCGGAGGACAGCGGTCTAGACTTGGGACAAAATGAATGAGAGATGTTTAAGGATACTGGAGAAAAAAATTAATTCAATAAGTTTTTGGCAGCTGTTTTTCCTCCCCAGCCGCTTGAAAAAGCCAAGAGAACCTGACAGTCACAATGCTTCAATCCAAGAGAGTTTGTCAGAGTCATTAGGGAAGTGGACATAGCAGAATTTTTGGGTGGGAGATGGTGATGGTGCAGGGAAAGGGGGTAAAACTTCACGTAATATTTATATGCTCCACAGTTTTAGAAAGAAGAGGACAGATCTCTCCTTCGACAACCGTCAGGATAGATCAGCAAACTCTGAGAGTGGATAGTGGAAGATAAGTCTGTAAAAGTAATTGAGAGACACATTAAAGAGGCTTAAGGAATTGGGCTTTGATTCAGTGCTGTGAAATACGTTCATTCTAAAGATATTTACATGCAGATTTTTAATGTGATGAGCTCTTAATTTGTCCTGTAAACTTGGATATTTCATGTTTTCTTAAAATGAATCGCTCTGGTATCCACATATCAGCATATTATCTATAGATGCTACTGTATGTGGTTTTTCTTCTGTTGATGACAAGTGCCTCCCTGTCAGCTCAAAAGGCATTTTCTACTAATAAATCTTTTTCAGATGAGTAAGCATGCCAAGAGAGATTAATCTGGTTCTGAGTTAGTATTAAGTCCTGAATTATTAAAGAGCTTCTGTAGAGGTTCCCATTCTTTCCACTAAGGTTTTGCCCAGACTGGCTGCGAAATAACTAAAGCAACATCGTCTCTTGTTTCATGGAACATTTTTCTGATATTCTAACCTAGGTTTTCCTTACGCCATATCCCTTTCTTGTCAGCAGAGTTTCCTTTTAATTTTGGTGCTTTCAGTTTATCTATGGTAAGATCTTAGATTTGTGATCTTTCTTTCCATCTCAAAAAAGATGGAGTCTTGCTCTGTTGCCCAGGCTGGAGTACAGTGGCATGATCTCAGCTCACTGCAACCTCCCCCTCCCGGATTCAAGCGATTCTCATGCCTCAGCCTCCTGAGTAGCTGGGACTACAGGCACACACGCCACCGTGCCCAGCTATTTTTTTTGTATTTTTAGTAGAGACAGGGTTTTACCATGTTGGCCAGAATGGTCTCGATCTCCTGACCTCGTGATCTGCCCGTCTCGGCCTCCCAAAGTGCTGGGATTACAGGCTTGAGCCACCGCGCCCGGCCGTGATCTTTTTAAAAACAAAATTTGTCTTGATTGCAAAGCAATTTCATATGTTTGGAAACATGTATCACAAAATAAATATTTAACTTTTAAAAACAACAAACCTTTAATGGCATTTGTTGTCATATGACTGTATCAGCTTTCTTCCAACTTTCTATCACCTTTAAGAACTCATCGATATTTTTTAAACAATAATCTTGTTTTATTCAGTGCAAAACTTTCAGAGAAGTATTTAGGTAAATTGAAATTTTAGGTAATCAGATGAAACATTACCTAGTTTAGGTGATGAATTTGATATATGAAGAATCTGTATATACACACAAAAACATATGTACACATGCATACAGATATGTATTGTATATCATATAAACACTATAATATGATTATAGCTATATTCATATGTAATTGATACATCATTTAAGATGAAAGTCCCTTAAATTATTGTATTTTAAAATAACATAGACTAGGTATTGATAAAGTCTTTAAAATTGTTACTATAGGCCGGGCGCAGTGGCTCAAGCCTGTAATCCCAGCACTTTGGGAGGCCGAGGCGGGTGGATCACGATGTCAGGAGATAGAGACCATCCTGGCTAACATGGTGAAACCCCGTCTCTACTAAAAATACAAAAAACTAGCCGGGTGTGGTGGCGGGCGCCTGTAGTCCCAGCTACTCGGGAGGCTGAGGCAGGAGAATGGCCTGAACCCGGGAGGCGGAGCTTGCAGTGAGCCGAGATCGTGCCACTGCACTCCAGCCTGGGCGACACAGCAAGACTCCGTCTCAAAAAAAAAATAATAATAATAATTGTTACTATAGAAGTTTTTGTTTTTGTTTTTTGAGACAGTCTCTCACTGTGTAACCCAAGCTGAAGTGCAGTGGTGCAATCTCATCTCACTGCAACCTCGACCTCCTGGGTTCAAGCAATTCTCTGGCCTCAGCCTCCTGAGTAGCTGGGACTACAGGTGCGCACCACCACACCCAGCTAATTTTTTCTGTTTTAGTAGAGATAGGGTTTCACTTTGTTGCCTGGGGTAGTCTTGAACTCCTGAGCTCAGGCGATCTGCCCGCCTCAGCCTCTCAAAGTGCTGGGATTACAGGCATGAGCCACGGTGCCCAGCCTAAATTGTTACTATAGAAGTATCTTTAAAAGAACACAAAATTACAAACCATAAAGTTTTTTAAAAGACATACTGTACTACATTAAAATGAGCTGTTTTTTCAAAATATACATTGAGACAGTGAAAAGGCAAAGCGTACACACGGAGAAGATATTTACAATCCATACATCCCACAAAAGACCCCTATTCAAGTTACATTAAAATTTTTTTTAAATGGGCCAGGCGCAGTGGCTCACACTTGTAATACCAGCATTTTGGGAGGCCACGGCAGGTAGATCACCTGAAGTTAGGAGTTCAAGACCAGCCTGGCCAACATGGTGAAATCCCATCTCTACTAAAAATACAAAAATTAGCCGGGTGTGGTGGTGCACACCTGTAATCCCAGCTACTCGGGAAACTGAGGCAGGAGAATCACTTGAACCTGGGAGGTGGAGGTTGCAGTGAGCAGATTGCACCACTGCATTCTAGCCTGGGCAACAGAGTGAGACTCCATCTCAAAAAAATAAAAAGAAAACACCAATAAATGAATAAAAATATCTATAGATCAGTAAAAAAGACATCCAATTTTAAAATGGGCAAAAGACTTGTTCAGGCACTTTACAGCTTTACAAAAGGAACACAGCCAATGAATGTATGAAAAGAATCTTGATCTCGTTAGTCATCAGTGAAATGCAATTTAAAAAACACGAATGAGTACCATCATATATTCCAGAATGGCCAAAATTAAAGACTGACACTGTCCAGTGTGACAACGATGTGGAGATTCTAGAACTTTCCCATGCTGCTGAAACAGCATGGGTGAAGCTGGACAGACGCTCAGAGTGTAGCCCAGAGACTGCACTCCTAGGTGACATCTAATGCCGTGTGAGAGAATATTTATTAACGAGGTATTCTAGATCAAGGGTCAGCAAGCTATAGTCCACGGCTCTATTTGTAGGGCTCACAAGCTAGAAATGCTTTCTACATTTTTAGTAGGTTGTTAAGAAGAAGAAGAAAAATGTATATGCAACAAAGACCATTTGTGGCCCACAAAGCCTAAAATGTGGCAAAAAGCTTGCCAACTCTTTACCAAAAAAAGTGAACATAAAAAAATTTTGCCAAAAATCTTTGCTGACCCTTGTTCTGGATCTAAAACTGGAGACAAGCCAAATGTCCACCAACAATAGAATGGATAAGTAAATTGTGTTATGTTTAGACAATGTGTTTAGACAGCGGAATAGCCTACAGAATGGGGATGAACAAGCTATTGGCATGCAACAGCGTGGCTGACTCTCATAAACCAACGCTACGAACAGGAGCCAGACAAAAAGTATGTATCGTGTGTGTTCATTGACGTAAAATTAAAAAACAGATAAAAGTAATCTGTAATGTTAAAAGCCGGGATAATGGTTACCCTTGGGTGAAGGATGGTTTGTAGCGCAGAGGATGCTTTTGAGGTCCTGGTTAATATTCTGCTGCTTGATCTAGGTTTTGGTTATGGGTATATGAAATTTCATTGAACTGTACACTTATGATTTGTACACATTTCTATAAGTTGTTATACTTTAATTGAAAGTTTATTTTAAAAGTCATGCCTATACTTGGAAAAAAAAGCATCTGCACCAACAATGAAACTATACCAATCACAAAATGATATTCCTCCATCATCAGGAAATCATCTACTAATAGCCTTCTCACTATTCCCTTATCCACCAGAGCTACATCTTATTTGGAACAAACATTTACATTGCCCCTCATCCAATCTGGTCATTTCAAAAACTGGCAGTTTTTTCATAGCCTGACACTAGTGGCTTCAGCACGTAACTAGCTTATGCAAAGGTTGCTGTTAGGATGGGCCAAGCTCTGTGCTTTGAGTGTATTGGAAGGTAGGCCTTCTCAAAACCATGAAGGTGGGTGTAAATATGAGTCTATGCCTCTGGATGTGCTTATGATTCTTTTTGACCCATATCAAACCATGTTTTCTCCTCTTTTTTCTCCAGGGGGTGTACACCGCCTCGAGTCAGTTGAAGAATATAACGAGCTGATGGTGCGGAATGGGGACCCCCGGATCCGGATGTTGGAGGTCTCCCGAGATGGCCGGAAACACTCCCTCCCCCAGCTGCTGGACTCTTCTAGTGCCTCGCAGGTCTGACCAGGGCTGCAGATCTTTCAAAGACCATAAGGGCTTCCAAGTTAAGAAGAACTGCCCATCCATGCAGGCCAGGATTGTCTGGGGCTAGATACATGGGATAGAAAGAGACAGTAGACAAAGTGAGGTCTACCCAGAGAGGCTACGAAGAAGTCGGCCTAATATTTGAAAATAGTGGGGGAAAATCCCTTATTGGATCTCAAAATCTTCATCTCCTTCCTATTGTGTGTTTTGGAACCGGGAGGTGCTTCCAATTGCCAGGAGACGATGGCGTCTCACAGTCTGTGGTGAACCAGCATTGCTTGATTAATAGGAGCGGCCTGTGTCAGTGTACCAACTGTGCGGGTGGGTGTGGGCACAGGTATGAGAGAGGGAGTGTGCGTGTGTGCCTGCACATGCATCCATGGCTCACCTGGAGTCCTACCTGTTACACAGTAATGACTCAAGCAGCCAAGGTCGTGTGGGGCTGTAGAGGGGGCTGCACTAGCTGCTCAAGTTAATGTTCCAGAACCTGCTCCCATCGGAGCTCTGCATGAGGGCCACTCCTTTATCTCGGCATCCTCCAACCTGGTAGAAACTGGGCAGGTGGTCTCCTAACCAAGACTAAGGCAGGCTCAGTACCTGAGAAACCTGTGGGGTATTCTTTGAGCCCTGGCACCACTAACCAAGGGGCTCAAGAGGAACCATTAGCAGCTTGTCCTAAGTCCTGTGATGAAACAGAGATAACAGGATGGGTGTGGGAGCAACGACATCCACTCGTGCTTGGAAAGCTGTAGAGGGTAGAGTTCTACAGGACCTGGGTCAGGGCATCTGAGGCAGGCCCGCACTTTTGGTGTGTTAAGACCCTTTTACAGATGGAGCAACTGAATCTCAAAGGGATTACGTATTTTGTCCAAGGTGATATGCCAGAACCTCTGTAAACTTTTAAAGGTGCTTGAATCAGGCCGGGCGCGGTGGTTCAAGCCTGTAATCCCAGCACTTTGGGAGGCCGAGACAGGCTCATCATGAGGTCAGGAGATCGAGACCATCCTGGCTAACACGGTGAAACCCCGTCTCTACTAAAAAAATACAAAAAACTAGCCAGGCGCAGTGGTGGGCGCCTGTAGTCCCAGCTACCCAGAGGCTGAGGCAGGAGAATGGCGTAAACCCAGGAGGCGGAGTTTGCAGTGAGCTGAGATCCGGCCACTGCACTCCAGCCTGGGCGACAGAGCCAGACTCCATGTCAAAAAAAAAAAGGTGCTTGAATCAGGTCAATTATGTGTCGGGATAAAGTGTGTCTGTTGGTTCCGATGCCCTTTATCTGACCAGGAGAATAACAAGTGCCCATGTTTCAGGGACAGTGGCTGATCAGCCCATTTTGGGTTGAATTCACCCAAAGGCAACTTGAGGGGCATTGGGGCACTGAGTAAAAGCAGAGAAGAAACTGGCATGAGACCAGTCAAACTTGTCCAGGCCCAGGACTGCGACCTGCTCAGTATCGTCCTGTTGGACCCACAGAGTCAGGGGAGATCAGAACATTGCAAGATCGCCCAACCGTCAGTCATTTTATTTTTATTTTTTGAGACTGAGTCTCACTCTGTTGCCCAGGCTAGAGTTCAGTGGTGCAATCTTGGCTCACCACAACCTCCGCCTCCCAGGATCAAGCGATTCTCCTGCCTCAGCCTCCCAAGTAGCCGGGATTACAGACACCCGGCACCACGCCCAGCTCATTTTTGTATTTTTAGTAGAGACGGGGTTTCATCATGTTGGCCAGGCTGGTTTCAAACTCCTGACCTCAAGGGATCCATCTGCCTCAGCCTCCCAAAGTCCTGGGGTTACAGATGTGAGCCACTGCACCCGGCCTTGTCAGGCTGTGTGAAAGATGAGAGAGGGTTTACTGCCATCATGACCACAGATCGAGCATTGAGGTAATTTCTTAACTGACCTGCTGAGGAAACCCGACGGCATCAGTAGCCCAGAAACATCCATCTCTAACCACACTTCTGGAGATCAGGAAGCCCAGGCCAGGGTAGAAAATTTGAAAGGAGAGTTTTTCCCTCTCTTTTCAAGAAGATTCTCCTTTCTCTTGTCTCCTCTTTTTATTTTCTGCCCTTTTATTTTTCTCCCAGGATTCATCTTTCTTATTTCTTGGTCTGTCTCTGTCCACTGTAAAGTATTATCTAGAACTGGGCTCATGCCCATAATCCCAGCACTTTGGGAGGCCAAGGTGGGAGAATTGCCTGAGCCCAAGTTCGAGACCAGCCTGGGTAACATGGCAAGACCTTATCTTTATAAAAAAAAAATTTTTTTTAATTAGCTGGGTATGGTGGTGCATACCTGTGTTCCCAGTTACTTGGGAGGCTGAAGCAGGAAGATCACTTGAGCCCAGGAGGTCAAGGCTGCAGTGAGCTGTGATCACGCCACTGCATTCCAGCCTGGGTAATAGAGTGAGAGACCCTGTCTTTAAAATAAATAAATAAAATAAATAAATAAATATTAGCTAGATTAGACCTTTCCAGTAAAACTTTCAGCAGTGATGGAGATGTTTTTTATTTGTACTGTCCAATATGGTAGCTGTATTTGTCTACTAAGCACATGAAAAGTGGCTAGCGGGGAGTGTACTTTTAATTTTAATTTAAATATAGATATCTACAAGTGGCAAGTGGCTACCATATTAGACAGCACAGGTCTAGAAAGTTCAAGGAGATCCTGGAAACTCTCTGAGAGACTGGTGAAGTCTACAGGCCTTTGGTTCCTTCTGGTTCCCAAAAGAGAGATGGAGTGAAGTACTGCTGAAGATTGGTGACCAGAGTAATCATTCTCTTAGGAGTTCACACATCAATATCTGCATTCAAGGACTGAAAAACCCAGACTATGTCTGGCCATCTCTGCAATGGTTTCATTAAAAGGGTAGTAACCTTGCCAAGCCCACATCTTTTTTTTTTAATGATTGAAAGTCTGGGAGGCCAACATTGTTGGCAGATATTTTGTAAAACTGCAAAAAATATAATTGTTCTAAGCTGCCAAAAATACAAACCTATCATTGGGGACATCTAATTTTTATGTTTTGAATGTAGTATACACAGAGACCCGGGATAAAACTGTTTCACGATGTCTCTATTCTCATATTAAAGATGAAGTGATTTTTTGGGCTTAGGTAGAATATGCATCAGTGAAGAAGTTTATTATTCTAAGAAGAATAGCAAGGAGCAAGATTACAGAAGAGCTTTGGTGATAGAGTCACTTGATCTCTTGTTTATGTTCTAAGGAGCGCAGCCTGCTTACATGCGTATATATTATGGGTGATGGACACAAAAAAGGGTGAGATTGGAGCTGCTGTGTGTCAGGAAGGGAAAGTGTGGCTCATTATGGGAAAATACTTTATTTTCCAAATGTGAGAGATGAGAACTGAAGCTGCTGCCATCTCTCAGCGGGATGTTTTATGTGGAATAACAGTTGTCTGGGTTTGTGGTTTGGATTTTATAAGAAACAAGGGCGTGCTGAGTTTTTGATGGAGTGAATTAAGCTTAAAATGGCAAGATACTTTCTAACCATGATTGTGAACTTGGGATGGAGGCAGGGGTGACTACCAAGGGAAAGCCCGACCACAGGTGGTCATCCTGTATCACTGAGGCCTCTTGTTTCTGGTTCCTGATTCCATTCCAGATGTAGAATCTATGGAATGTGGTCGAGGAAAGAGCAACACAAGGTGCTTGAGGTCCCCAAGCAGTTCTTTATGTGGGGGAAGAAGCCATGGCAGTCTATTGTAGTAGGAGCTATTTCTCCGATGGTTTTTTTGAGATGGAGTCTCACTCTGTCACCCAGGCTGGAGTGTAGTGGCACAGTCTCCACTCACTGCAACCTCCACCTTCCAGGTTCAAGTGATTCTCCTGCCTCAGCCTCCCGAGTAGCTGGCACTACAGGCACCCAACACCACACCCAGCTAATTTTTGTATTTTTATTAGAGGCGAGCTTTCACCGTGTTGACTAGGCTGGTCTCAAACTCCTGACCTCAGGTAACCCGCCTGCCTTGGCCTCCCAAAGTGCTGGGATTACAGGCGTGAGCAGTGGTGCCCAGCACCTGCGATAGTATTTATAGGAACCTTTTTTTAAGTCACTGAACCAGAGAGAAATGTCTAGTACTGAAGACATCTAAGATTTTCAAAGTCTGAGTGTATCTTTCTGCCAGATACCACAATAGAACAAATGAGAGTAATATCTGACCTTGCCATGTGCTGACTTTTAGGAATACCACATTGTGAAGAAGTCTACCCGCTCCTTAAGCACGACTCAGGTGGAATCTCCTTGGAGGCTCATTCGGCCATCCGTCATCTCAATCATTGGGTTGTACAAAGAAAAAGGCAAGGTGAGCTCTTTTCTGCAGACTGTTCTGCCTTCTGGGTGAATGTTAGCACACATTTTTTTGTTTCTTTTGTGTGTGTGTGTGTGTGTGTGTTTTTGTTTTTAGAGACAGGTTCTTGCTCTGTTGCCCAGGCTGGAGTGCAGTGGTGCAATCACGGCTCACTGCAGCCTTAAACTCCTGGGCTCAAGCAGTGCTCCCACCTTGGCTTCCCAAAGCACTGAGATTATAGGCATGAACCACTGCACCCAGTCACACATATTCTTTAAATGGTTACTTTTTATTTTATTTCTCTTTACGTGAAATGAAAAGTAACAGGTATAAAGAAGGACAGATAAAGTGGCCTCTGTATGGATTCAAGTGGATTCCCTGGCATTCTGTGCTGTAGGTCTCAGTGTGAGATGACCATGCCCTCTTCACTCCTACGATGTGAGGAGTCACCAGCACTTGGCTGCTAGGGCCAGAACCAAGGGTACAGTGAATGACCCTCAACTTTTATCTCCAGTGAAAGAAAAGCAGAGCCTGCAGCTTCAGGGAATACCCTTGGTTATCCTTTTGAATGAATTTAATGACGTTGCCATTATCATAAAGAAAATGATATGAATAACTTGACATTACACAAAAATCAAAATATTCATTTTGATATTATACAAAATGGAAAGACAAAAGAAAACAAATGTGGCACCTGCCTATAGTGGGAAATGACTCTTATGAGCTATTTAGTAGATCCATATGACATTGCCATTTGTGGAGGTCAGAGATTGTCAAATATTGGCATTTGGTATGTTTCTGCCTAAAACTTTTTCCCTTAATGTAATGCATGGCTAGTGCAACGTAAATAGATCTGAGGAGGGGAATAAGGAAGAGAACACAAACTTGAGTTTGCAGCTAGTTGCTTAGTTTAACTCCAGGCCTGGTTGGGGAGGGCACTTCAGTTAAATACTACAATGGGACAGATGCCTTCAGTTAAATACTACAATGGGAAAGATGCCCTCAGTTAAATACTACACTGTCAACCTGGACTCTCATCTGCTTCGGATCTAGGGCCTTGGCTTTAGTATTGCTGGAGGTCGAGACTGCATTCGTGGACAGATGGGGATTTTTGTCAAGACCATCTTCCCAAATGGGTCAGCTGCAGAGGATGGAAGACTTAAAGAAGGTAGGAGAAAAGCCTCTTGTATCCTCAGTGACAGTGACTTTGATCCCATGAGAATCTGCCTCTTCACAACATGTGAGTGAATGCCACAGTACCCAGTAGACCTGGGCAGAATCCGCCTGGCACAGTCAGTGGAACCTGAGCTTCACTTTCCCTAGCTATAAACTTGGAATATTAACGCCTGCTTGAAGAGTAGTTGTCAGGATTACATGAGATAATATGTGGAAAGTGGCTTACTATTTTTGTTGGGGTCTTTAGTGTCTATCTTGTCCACTTGGTCTAATCATGTTCCTTTCCTTGAAAATTTTGAGAGTTTGGAATCAGTTCTTACCTCAGGGGTGGTGTGGAAGCAGAGTGCCTGGTCATTAGTGGATATTTAATATCTTGCTACAGAAATCAACCACCACATAGTCTGGTTCCTAAATGAACATCGTTTTAAACAAAACAAAACAAAACAAAACTTTTTTTAAATGAGACAGGGTCTCAATCAGTCACCCAGGCTGGAGTGCGGTAACATGATCATGGCTCACTGCAGCCACAACCCCCTGGGCTCAGGTGATCCTCCCACCTCAGCTTCATGAGTAACTGGGACTATAGGCGCACACCATCATGCCTGGCTAATTTTTGTAGAGATGAGGTTTCGCCATGTTGCCCAGGCTGATCTCAAACACCTGGACTCAAGTGATCTGCCTGCCTCAGCCTCACAAAGTGCTAGGATTATAGGCATGAGCCACTGTGTCTGGCCCTAAATGAACATCTTTTAATTCTCAATAGCACCTACCATTTTGCCACACGTGAATATACTAGACAAGTGCTTCTGAATGCAAATTAAAGTAATATTGAGGTGCCAAGTTCTACCTTGCAAATAATTTTTTAAATGTTTAAATATATCATTTTATAATGCTATAAACACAAAGCAATTCCACATATTTAATTATTTCGCTAACTGCCTTACAAACCTGTCAAATTGGCATTTTGGAGTGACCATCTTAGAAATGGAGAAGTGACACTCAGAAATGTTAAATGACTAGAAACTTGTCCCATCCTTAGTAAACAGCAGAAGTGAAATTTAAACCCAGCTTTGTGATCCCAAGTTCAACTCACTTTCCCACCTTACTTGAGAAAATAAAACATAAATAGGCCAAAGTTCCTTTCTGTACAGACACAGTAGCTGCTTTTGATAGAATATCTAGAATAGATATACGTATCTTTATATTTTCTATGAAATGTATATCTGGATTAAGATTATATGCTTTTTATAAAGTAGAATTGCACAAAAGTTCTGAACACACACACAGGTATATATATATTTTATTGTGCTTTAAGAGGCAGGGTCTTGCTCTGTCATCCAGGCTGGAGTGCAGTGGTGTGATCCCAGTTCTCACTGCAGCCTCAAACTCCTGGGCACAAGGGATCCTCCTGCCTAAGTCTCCCAAGTAGCCCAGACCACAGGTGTGCACCACCATGCCCAGCTAATTTTTTTTTTTTAAGAGATGGGGTCTCACTATGTTACCCAGGCTGATCTTGAACTCCTGGCCTCAAGTGATTGTCCCACCTCTGCCTCCCAAAGTGCTAGGATTACAGGCCTAAGCTGTAGCACCTAGCCTGCACATATTTTAAGTATCTTTCACCAGAGCATGAATCCTGATTTTTTCCTCTCATTTATTATTATACTTCCTTCATGATAATTAAAGTAGAATATTTTTAGTTATCTTCAAAAATGCTGTGACTCTTCAGTTCAATTGACCTAAACTTTAGGTGCTTTTGTGTTATACTGGTTTCTTTTTTTTGGAACCGATAAGAGTGAATTGGAATCTCCGATTTTTTAGGGAGAGCAACCATCGAATCCTATATGCTAACAATAAGACGTGACCAGGCTTAATTCTCCCACGGCGGAATATTTATTTCTCTCTCTTAGAGGAAGGCTTAACTCCCAGGTGGTGTTTGTGTTGAGTTTTAGAACAATATAAAATTCTAGCAGAGCGTTTTTATAATGGATGTGCCATGTGTTCACTTAATTGAAATTCATCCTGCAAGGCTGGTAAAATGGAGCAAAACGGGGGAAAAAAAATCAATAGTTAAGAAAGGTTAACAGCACTTGATTCTCCTAAATACTGTTTTTTCATATGTGTTCATTTACAAGAAATGTAAGTCATCGGAATGGATTTTAACCTGTTGAGTGATATGTCTTTAAAAAACCTTGCATACATTTTAAGAGTGTGAGTAACCGTTTTAATATTTGCTCCTTTTCCCCTATGGAAACAACCTAAAAACATCCACCTCCTCGCCTAATTGAGTAATTGGTTATGCCAGGTGATTTTTTTAAACAGAGATTACTTCACTTATTTTATAGCTTCTGTAATTGCATTAAGGGGAAGCCACATAACAAATGCATGGGGCACAGCTACATTTTTGTAATCATCTACAGGATTCCTTGAATTGTGCACACAGTGTGCTCCTGGGATTGGCTGTCTGCGAGAGGTGACAATGTGTGTTCTTATGCTGCTTTGCACTTTCTTATAGGCGTACAGTGTCCCTCTTCTCTACAGCAACGCTGTGCAAAGTTCATCTGTACTCTCTGGGGCGTCTTTGTAGTGTTTTTGATGAGCTGTTATTCCAAAAAAACAGGCCATGTCACAAGAGTGCAAACCAGAAACAAGCTCTGATAAGTCAACAGGATGTCCAAGTTCTTTTATATTCCTAGCAGACACTGTCAACAGCTTGAAAAATGACCTGACTATGCCTTCTTAGAGTTGAAAATAATAGGAGAGCTGGAGCAGGGGGCTGTGAGCGAGCATGTGCCTGCGCATGCCTGGCAAATTAACATGACCCCGCAGTCATCTCTGAGATAGAAGCTTATAGTAACGTGCCAGCTTACTGACAGAGAACCTGGAACTGCATCAGTGACACTATTTCTGGGCCGGGAGGGTAACTCACACCTGTAATTCCCGCACTTTGGGAAGCCAAGGCGGGCAGATCCAGGAGTTCAAGACCAGCCTGGCCAACATGGTGAAACCCTGTCTCTACTAAAAATACAAAAAAAAAAAAAATTAGCCATGTATGGTGGCGTGCACCTGTATTCCCAGCTATTCAGGAGGCTGAGGCATGAGAATAATTTGAACCTGGGAGGCAGAGGTTGTAGTGAGCTGAGATTACGCCACCACACTCCAGCCTGGGTGACTGAGCCAAAGCAATACTCTGTTTCAAAAACTTTGTTTTTTAATTAAAAAAAGACTATTTCTGGGCTGCCATTCCTCAGTAATATCTTAGCAAGTTTTTTGTTATCATTAAAGCCATTTTCCATACACCATGCTGACTCTCTGGGCTCGGGAAACTTGTCTTTCTACAAATATAGGAGTGGCTTCTCAGATGTTCTGTGTGTTCATGCCTCATTGCCAGTGGGTTTAAGTTTTTAAATAATGACCATGAGGAACACCTTTGAACTAGATTTCTGCAGTTTGATTTCTAAACATAGGACATCTGTTGTCAAACTTGGCAATGGCTAAAAAAATTTTTCATGCTTCCCGTAGTTATTTTAATTGAAGATTGAAATACAGAATTACTGCAAAAGAATATTGTCATTAATTGTCCCATTTTGTGACATTCCTGGGAGCTAAGCTAAACAATAAAAGTCATTTTATATGGTAGTAAATCAGGGACCATATGGTATCCCATAATAGGTCTGACTGAGCAGTTAAATTCCAGGAAATTAAAGGTTAATGTTAATGTAATTCTCACCTTTGATCACTAGGGGATGAAATCCTAGATGTAAATGGAATACCGATAAAGGGCTTGACGTTTCAAGAAGCGATTCATACCTTTAAGGTAACAACATTCTTACTGATCTCCTTTATCCCATTTTCCTTCCTTTATTTCCTTCTGGCTTGGGTTTGGTGAGATTTTTTTTTTTTTTTTAAACCCTTTGATGTGAGGACAGTCCACATGTTTCATCCCACCTTTCCTCGTTTTCTCAGCAAATCCGGAGTGGATTATTTGTCTTAACGGTACGCACAAAGTTGGTGAGCCCCAGCCTCACACCCTGCTCCACACCCACACACATGAGCAGATCCGCCTCCCCGAGCTTCAATACCAGTGGGGGAGCCTCGGCGGGAGGCTCCGATGAAGGCAGTTCTTCATCCCTGGGTCGGAAGACCCCAGGGCCCAAGGACAGGATCGTCATGGAAGTAACGCTCAACAAAGGTGATAGCAGCTATTCCTTACCTTTGTCACATTTCTTGAATAACATTTTGGAATCTGTTGTTAGCTTAATTTTTCCTCATTGTTCTATGAATTATTCCTTTGGGACAATCTTCTGTCAATAACAGGTGGTCTCTACATGCACAGTGAGGTCAGGTAGAGGGATGTTAGTCACTTTAGTCAAAGTGAAGGGAAGTTACCAGTAGCATAGAGCTCTCTAAGCTCTCCCCATGAATCACTGTGTGTCAGAGGCTTGAGTTTAAAAAAAAAAAAAAAAATTTCACTGGCCAGGCACAGTGGCTCACGCCTGTAATCCTAGCACTTTGGGAAGCCGAGGCAGGTAGATCACCTGAGGTTAGGAGTTTGAGACTAGCCTCCCCAACATGGCAAACCCCCGTTTCTACTAAAAATAAAAAAATTATCTGGACATGGTGGCAGGCACCTGTAGTCCCAGTACTTGGGAGGCTGAGGCAGGAGAATCTCTTGAACCCAGGAGGCAGAGGTTGCAGTGAGCTGAGATTGCGCCACTGCACTCTAACCTGAACACAAGAGCAAAACTCCATCTCAGAAAAAAAAAAAAAATCACTGATGAGCTTAAGTCTAGGGCTAATATAAAATTTTAAAGAACAAAAGATTATAGTTAAGTGTACAGTTAACACTAGTAACTAGAATTCCATGATCACCAAATCTTACTTCTTTTCATCCCTGTTTCTTTTTCCTCCCCACCTACTCCAGAAACATGATGGAAGATTAAACAACCAAGAGATTAGTTGTTAAAAAGAAAAGCAAAAGAAAGCTTGAGTTTGTGTACCCAGAATAAAAATGTTACTTATAGCCTGCCTCTTTCTGAAAACAGATGTGAGGAGGTTCGTTAGACTGAGCAGAGTTGACTGTTGGATAATTTAGTCCTTCAGTCCGTAACTAGCTCCCAGGTTAGCCATGGGCTCATTCTATTAACAGCAGTGCTGGTGATGACAAGGAAAAGCAGGATTTACATTCTGAGTCTGGACCAGAAATAAATGGTTATTGGTCTGAATAGATATTAATTCTGTTTCAAATCGGTTACCCTTTTTTTCTAGTGATTGTGTAATTTTTGTTTTTATTTTCTTTGAATGGTGCCTCTCACAGAGCCCAGAGTTGGATTAGGCATTGGGGCCTGCTGCTTGGCTCTGGAAAACAGTCCTCCTGGCATCTACATTCACAGTCTTGCTCCAGGATCAGTGGCCAAGATGGAGAGCAACCTGAGGTTTGTTGTTTGCCTGATAGTATAAGGTTCTGGAGTGTTCATAAATAATGAAATACATATGTGTGATATTTGCTCTATTACTTTCCTTTGAGGGATGTTGAAGCTTTGAATTCTTGCCAAGAATATAGCCAAGACTACAATTAATAGCATCTCTAAAAATGTAAATGTTAATATAAATGAAATTTGGTTGAATTTGAGAACTCTAGATCTTGGCTTCCCTACTTGATTTGTTCTGTTTGGTCTCAGAAGTCCAGTTTCAGAAACTTGACAAGATACAACTCTATACAGATATCTATGATTAGCTCAATATTTTCTTTCATTTTATATTCACTTATGTAAAATTTATATGAAATACTGGAACTGCTCAAATGGTTCAGAATCACTTGATGCCAAAAAGTCCTGAAATTGTGCCCTTGAACAGGAGGCATTTATTAAGTGTTCTCTCAAACTTTTCCTATCATTTTCCTTCCTTGTTGAATGGCCATGTCTAGGTGCCTACTTTCTGAAATCACTGAATGTCTGATTTCTTAATCCAGATAGTTGAGTTGTAACATGGGCGTTCCGTTTACACAAGAAGTATCTAGGTGTTCTATTATATAGTAATTGCAGTGAGTCAGTGCCCACCTAAACGTCACAAGAATGTACGTGTATTGCACAAAGCACCCTGTGCTAACAGTATCATCTTTCTCCCATGTAAACTTCCAAGTCCTTTAGTGGTTAAGGGATTGTCCAAATGGCATTCATTGAGGTTGCCATTTTGGGGCCCTGTTAATAGCTTATATTATGTTTTTACTTAATCATTAGAGTAAATTTCCATATGAAAAAAAATTTAGCAAATCATCCAAAGTACATTAAAGAAAATATACTTTTAGAACCCAAGGAAAAAAATCCTTTAATGACATCCCAAGATGATGTTTCTTTCTTGAATGATTCCATATGTCTGGAGCCTGCCAAATGACCATTCTTCAAATCCCATATAAAGAGTCTTTGTTCTCTCTTACTGACTTCTCTCCCTGTAATTTCCAGTCAAAATGGGCAACTTGTCCCCAATTTCTCATGTGTTCAAATTTGAAACGTTTTTACAAATTCTTGGGTAACCTTTGAGCCTCAGCTATTTCCTCCTTAAGTTATATTATAATAATCATTTCAAGATGGTAGGAAGAGAGAACTGCTGGTGGTCGAGGGGCTCTGTCATGTGATGGTTGAGAGTCAGACAGACCCGAGTTAGTTCAATAGTGTGTGACATCTGGGTGACCCCTCTGAGCCTGTATTCCTATCTGCATAATGGGAATAATTTTACTTACTCAAAGCTTTGTAATACAGCATGCTTCATATAGTGCCTGGCGTATAGTATATGCTCAAAAAATGGTAGGTTTCACCATTGTCCTTATTATCAATTTCATTTGACTTTGCTATTTCTGAAAATGCCAGTAAATATGCATTATGACCTTTGCCCACTTAAAATCGAATGTGTTTTTATGAATGTGTTGTATTTTTACAAGTATGCCAACGGGAAAAGACATCATGTGATTCTTTAAAGTATGCAGAAAGTATTTCATATTATAAACCTCTCCCAGAAGTAAAGCTGTTTTAGCTTTTACGAAGCTGGCTGCTAACACAAGAGTGTGCATTCTGTTGCCCTCCCTAGCCGCGGGGATCAAATCCTGGAAGTGAACTCTGTCAATGTCCGCCACGCTGCTTTAAGCAAAGTCCACGCCATCTTGAGCAAATGCCCTCCAGGACCCGTTCGCCTTGTCATCGGCCGGCACCCTAATCCAAAGGTGAGGTGGTTCACCCTGCTCTGAACGTGGGAAGGTGGTACACCTTCGTAGGATATCGTATGCTCCTTGGGGAGATGGTTTTCCCAGCTGAGGATAGGCAGGCAACCTGCGGCTGGTTCCTGTGGGAAATGCATCTTTAATCCGCACTGTCTTCACAGTCTTTTGCTAGAACATTTTGACAGTGGTATCTGGTAAATCTGAAACTTGTCTGGTGGGAGGTAAGAATGCTGAGTTCAGAGTACTGGCTTTTTGAGTTCTGGTGAGATACTTAACCTCTTTGTGTTTTTGCAACAAGAGAATCTGCGAGCCTTGAAATGGACGATCTCTGTGACCCTGTCAGTTTCAAGATAAGAAAACTTTTCTTACCACATCTTTTGTTTGGCCATATGTTGGGAATTCTCTCATCTTTAAGTTTAATATTGAATAATTAATTTATTTTTATTTTATTTCTTATTTTATTTATTTTTTTATTTTTTTGAGATGGAGTCTTGCTGTGTTGCCCAGGCTGGAGTGCAGTGGCGCGATCTCGGCTCACTGCAAGTTCTGCCTCCCGGGTTTATGCCATTCTCCTGCCTCAGCCTCCCGAGTAGCTGGGACTACAGGCACTCATCACCTCGCCCAGCTACTTTTTTGTGTTTTTAGTAGAGATGGGGTTTCACCGTGTTAGCCAGGATGGTCTCGATCTCATGACCTCGTGATCCACCCACCTTGGCCTCCCAAAGTGCTGGGATTACAGGCGTGACAGGCGTGAGCCACCGTTCCTGGCCAATTAATTTATTTTTAAAACAATTTCAGTGAATTTTAAACTTTCTTCAATTAAGAAATGAGGGCCAGGCGTGGTGGCTCACACTGGTATTCCTACCACTTTGGGAGGCCAAAGCAGGAGGATCACTTGAGCTCAGAAGTTCGAGACCAGCCTGGGCAACGTAGTGAGACTTTGTCTCTATTTTTTTTAAATAAAAAATACAAAGAAATGAGAAAGTGTCAACACTAGTATAAAAATAAATTGTTCATAATAGTTGGAAAGATAACTATTTAGAATTTAACTTAAACTTGGATAATGTACTTAATTCATTTAAACTGTTTCTGAATTTCTATAGAATTTCTAGAGTACAAAGTTTTTCAGTTTACCTTTTAAAAAAATTTTTTTAAATAGAACTGGGGTCTCGCTGTGTTGCCCAGGCTGTTCTCGAACTCCTAGGCTCAAGCAGTCCATCCACTTCTGACTCCCAAAATGCTGGGATTAAAGTTGTGAGCCAATATGCCCCATGTTAGATACTTTTAAAGGACAAATAAATGTCTTCAGATTTGTGGAGGAATATTTCCTTCTTAATGTTCTTTTAACTGTTGAGTCAGAAAAATACCTGTTTATCTTATCAAATGATTGTCTTGAAATTTAAATAAATGAAAATAAGATGAAATCTGGCTTTGCAGACCAATTGCTTATTTGCAAATGTTACTTGGTAGATTTTTGCTTCCGTCAAAGTTGGGGAAAAAATAAAGCCCAGCATTTCAAATAAACTATAATGGAAAAGTTATTTGTTAAGTTTATTCGAAATTATGAAGGATACTATTTTTCTGATAGACCAAGTCCTCAGGACTGATTTTTTTTTTTTTTTTTTTTTGAGACAGGGTCTCACTCTGTCACCCTGGCTGGAGTGCAGTGATACAATCATGGCTCACTGCACCTCGACCTCCCGGGTTCCAGCAATCCTCCCACCTCAGCCTCCAGAGTAGCTGGGACCATGGGTATGTGCCAACACACCTGGCTAATTTTTATATTTTTGGTAGAGATGGGGTTTCACCACGTTGCCCAGGCTGGTCTCGAACTCCTGAGCTTAAGGCATCCACACACCTTGGCCCCCCAAAGTGTTGGGATTATAGGTGCAAGCCACGGTGCCCGGCCAAGACTAAATTTTTAAATTCATGCCAGGATCCTTTTCATTAACTGCTCACACAGTTGTTCTGGAATCTACCTAAATAGCATAAATATGTATTGAAATTCTCCTGACCATGACATTTAACGTACATTCACATTTTCTAGTACTGGTTTTGCTTGTTCTGCTAAAGACACATTCTGAAAGTGGGAGTTCTTTGGTTTATCTAATACAGATGGCTCCATGGGAGATAAGAGGAACCACATGGGGCCTTGAGCCAACAGGACATAACATATCACTGCAGCTCCTTACATTTTATCATTGTAAAGATACCCATATTGTCTTCTGTTGAGAATGAAATAATAATGTTATTATCAATTATTATTATTATTATTTGAGACGGAGTCTCACTCTGTAGCCCAGGCTGAAGTGCAGTGGCGTGATCTCGGCTCATTGCAACCTCTGCCTCCTGGGTTCAAGTGATTCTCCTGCCTCAGCCTTCCGAGTAGCTGGGATTACAGGTGTGCACCATGATGCCCAGCTAATTTTTGCATTTCTAGTAGAGACGGGGTTTCACCATGTTGGCCAGGCTGGTCTCAAACTCCTGACCTCAAGTGGTCCTCCCGCTGGATGATGGGATTACAGGTGTGAGCCACCACGCCCGGCCTGAGAATGAATTATTAAATGACTTTTTCTTACTTTCAAGTTTTACTTGGAAGGAAAGAGGGAAGATCCTTTAAGTGTAATGTTAGCTGCTTAGACTGGGTACCACCAGCCCATGTGAACCTGGTACTGAACAGGGGGCAGAGGTGCCAAGGAGGCCCTGGGGGTGAATTGGGATGGATGTGGAGGTTGTGAAGCAGGCAGGCAGGCTGCCAGGCATCAACAGAGGGACTATCCTTCCCTGTCTCCCTCCAGCCAGGGCGATTCAGATCATCTGTTCTCATCCTAAATCAAATTCATTACCTAAACATGTATTGGGCTTCCGCTGGGTGCCAGGCACTGTCAACATGTCAGGGCTGCACAATGAATTAGAATGTATCTCAAGAAATTTGCAGCCTGCTCTGAACCTGGAGTTCACGGGACCTTTATCAGGACATTACGAACTACACAAATTTGGGAATATATTTGCAATTGTGGACGGAATCAATAGCTTCTATCAAATTCTCAGTCATTCACAACCCCAAGAGTGTTAAGCGTTTTGTTAGAGTGTGAGGACGTTACTGTTTTTAGACTGATCAAAGACAAGACCAAATTTAAAGAGTGGCTCCTCTTCTGTCTAAGCCAACCTTGACCTGGGCAGAATACTTCTAGAGTTAAGGCCTAGGAGCCCACTCATTTTTTTCTCAGCATCAGTGTCACACTCTTGACCCATATGGAACTTGCAGATAATCATAGTCCCTACATTGTTGGACTTGGCTGTTATTTTGTTATATCTCTTCTATACTTGTACAGTTGCCTTTAACTTTTTGAAGCTGACCGTAGGACACTTCAGCAAGTTCAACTCAACCCAATTTTTTTGTTTGTTTTTTGACGCGCACAGGAAAAGAAGGAACCAACTCAATTCACTTTTTCTTTTTTCTTTTTGTTTTAGACAGAGTCTCTCTCGGTTGCCCAGGCTGGAGTGCAGTGGTGCAATCTCGGCTCACAGCAACCTCCACCTCCCGGGTTCAAGTGATTCTCCTGCCTCAGCCTCCTGAGTACCTGGGATTATAGGCGGGGCGCTGCCACGCTCAACTAATCTTTGGTATTTTTAGTAGAGATGGGGTTTCACCATGTTGGCCAGGCTGGTCTCGAACTCCTAACCTCAAGTGATCCACCCGCCTTGGCCTCCCAAAGTGCTGGGATTATAGGCACAAGCCACCACGCCTAGCCTCAATCCACTTTTAACACTATTTTTTATTCTTTTGAGTAATTGTTATAAAAGTCTTTTTAAATTAGCTTATCTCTAATGTTGTGATTAAGTTGTATTTAACAAAATTTAGCTTTTCCTTTCAGCAACTGAAAATGTTTACTAAGGGCAGATGTGGTGGCTCACATCTGTAGTCCCAGCACTTTGGGAGGCCAAGGTGGGCGAATCACTTGAGGTTGGGGGTTTGAGACCAGCCTGGCCAACATGGCAAAACC
>NW_012116722.1:1144617-1156483 GCF_000951035.1 Colobus angolensis palliatus
CATTACCTCTTGGCCGGGTGCAGTGGCTCATGCCTGTAATCCCAGCACTTTAGGAGGCCGAGGTGGGTGGATCACTTGAGGTCAGGAGTTCGAGACCAACCTGGCCAACATGGTGAAACCCTGTCTTTACCAATAATACAAAAATTAGCCAGTGTGGTGGTGTGTTCCTGTAATCCCAGCTACTCCAATGCTGAGGAAGGAGAATCACTTGTACCTGCGAGGTGGAGGTTACAGTGAGCCAAGACTGTGCTGCTACACTCCAGCCTGGGCAACAGAGCGAGACTTTGTCTCCAAAAAAAAAAAAACATTACTTCTTACCCATGCCTGTCATATGGGCATACCTTGGTATTCCTTGTAGTGTTGCTTAATTACGTCCTAATGTTCCCAGGCTACTGTGCTTGATGGACTGGTACACCACTTTAAGAGTAAGAAGTATATGCCAAGAGCCCTTTTGGGTCCCTCTACATGCCATATCTGAGGTTTCTTGGTGGCATCAATTTAGACACTTAGTGATGTTCATTTGTGGTCCTGGTCCTCCCCAGGACAAATTATTGCTATCATGCCATGGCTCTATGTCTTGATCTGGGGATGTGATGTCAACAACAGCGCTGGGACAAAGTTGCCGTTAGATTAATGCACAGGCAACTCTGCTTTTCTTCAGATTGTGTTCCCTATATGCATCCTCAGAAAGGTCTTGCAGACAAAGTTTTTTGAATAAATAATGTAAAACCAGGCCGGGCGCAGTGGCTCACACCTGTAATCCCATCACTTTGGGAGGCTGAGGCAGGTGGATCAGGAGTTATAGACCAGTCTGGCCAACATAGGTAAAAGCCCATCTCTACTAAAAATATAAAGAGTAGCTGGGCTTGGTGGCAGGCGCCTGTAATCCCAGCTACTCAGGAGGCCGAGGCAGGAGAATTGCTTGAACCCGGGAGGCGGAGGTTGCAGTGAGCAGAGATCGCGCCATCGCACTCTAGCCTGGGGGACAAGAGCGAGACTTCGTCTAAATAAATAAATAAATAAATAAATAAATCCGTCCGTCCGTCCACCCGTCCGTCTGTCCCAGCTGAGCGCAGTAGCTCACATGTGTAATCCCAGCACTTTGGGAAGACAAGGCAGGTGGATCATTTGAGGTCAGGAGTTTGAGACCACCCAGACCAACATGATGAAACCCCATCTCTACTAAAGATACAAAAAATTGCCAGGTGGCGGGTGCCTATAATCCCAGCTACTTGGGAGGCTGAGGCGGGAGAATCGCTTGAATCTGGGAGGTGGAAGTTGCAGTAAGCTAAGATCATGCCACTGCACTCTAGCCTGGGCAACAGAGCAAGACTCTGTCTCAAGTCAATCAGTCAGTCAATCCAATCAAACCAACCAAGTCCTTCCACCTTTTTCTGTTTTTTCCTCCTTGTCACTTCCCATTTTTCTCCTTTCTATTCTGTGGTTCTGACACCTTCACTTTATATCTGTTCTCTTTTGTTTCACTGCTGTTCTCTTTTGTTTCACTGCTGACTCTCTTTGCCTGATGGTTCCATCTAAAGCAGTTCTCAGCTCCTTCCCCCAGAATCTTCAATTGGATTCTACCACCCACATCACCTCCTTTCACCTCGGGAAGCAGTCCAATAACCTGTGGCTGCCCTAATACATCCGTCAGCAATGTTACAGAAAACTGAGTTTTCAGTGGTTTGCAGTCATTGGCTTCAAGGCATGTCTGACTTCAAAATAACAGCATAACATGGGTCACGATTTGTTCAGAGGTCCAGTTCATCTCGGCCCCAAAACCTCTGCCTATTTTGCCAATACAATCAAACATCCAAATGGCATTTCAGTGCAAAGCATCATAATCCTGGTGGACTGGTGGCCGCCATGCCATTGACCATGCAGGTTCATCCATGTTTCTAGCCACAGTAATATAGTCTTCTGTGATGGTGTTGGAGATATGTCCAGCAAAACCAAATGCCGGTGTGTGTTTGACTGGATTTCACGTTTCTTCCTAGGTAAACGTGGTGTTCTTAGTTGTAACCTCATGCTGTATTTATCTTTTGGTTAAGATTCCATTTTATGTTGAATGTATTTTTGTACCACTTAGCCCAGCATTTTGTGCCAGTAGTACATTTTGATACTGAATGTATGTGCTTGCTTAGTTTTCTTGTTATTCCAAGATAAATACCACAAGGATTTATTTTCTTCTGTTTCTCATAATGTCTGGAGCAGTGGCTGCCCAGTTAGGTTATTTAAGCCTTCCAGGTCTAGTCAGGCTGAGATTTAGACTAGCTGGGATAGCAGCTTCTAGCTTACATTAAGTGGAAGAAAGTAATAGAAGTCCATTTTTCTCCTATTCAAAAAAAATCAATTGCAGATATTGAAAGTCTAGCATTAAGAAATACAGCAACCACTCTATAAGCTGATATTTTCCCTGACTCATTTATATAAAATTATTCTTTACTATGTGGAGGGGGATGTGTGTTTAAGTATATATGCCTGAGTGCATGTATGTGTACATATTTTATTTCCTGTGAAGCCTACCATAAAACATTACATAAAGGCCACAGTGTCATTATAATTTAACTGTTATGATAAAATATAATGCTGAATTCTATATAGAAATATTTATTAAGACAAATTGTTATGCTTATCCAAACATTGCTTATGCCAAATATTATTGTAGTACATAACATTACCATTCTAAGTTTTAAATACTCCTACCTTCAAAAAAGAATTTCCACATTTTCTTATTATTTTAATCAACATATTTCATTATATGTCAGGCTTTTAAAAAAAATCCTCCCATGAATAATGACAGTTATGGATAACAACTGAGAAGAACATCCGTGAATCTGCCATGATACTAATAAATACAGAAGGAATGGAAAGCTTATAGAAGCACTGTTTTGAAAGCTTCAGAGTCATAATTGATTTAAGCAATAATAGTCGATGCTAAAACCATGGGGTAAAAATATATTGGAGAGTGGGATATTTACATAGTCTCAAACTATTTCTTCGCAGATTACTCGTTAATGACTGAAAAAAATTCCAGTGGAGAAATCTGGCAAATTCCATCCCTAATCAAGCGATCAAAGTTATCATGGATTATAAGACACATTGACCCTTAGTGCCTCTGAATGCACTGAGAAGGAAATCATTTTTGTATTTTTTCTGCCAAAAAAAAAAAAATGCATAATCTGAATCTAAGCATGAGGAAACTATCAGACAGATCCTAATTGAAGGTTTGGATTGGTCTGGTTTCTTCCAAGATATCAGTGCCATGAAAGACCAAGGAAGATCCAGGGGCTGTTTCAGATTAAAGGAGACTAAAGACATACAACAACTAGATCCTGGATTGCCAAAAACAATTTTTTTATAAAACATCACTATGCAAAGAAATTGATCCATGACAGCCTGCTACAGGTCCATAGCAAGATGCACTTTGCACCAAAATGTAAACATTATGTCACCGTGCACACTATTACATAGTTCAGCTGACATTTTTTCCTTAGCATGATGATGTTGATGAAGCTGTAGGCTAATTTGCATTCTAGAGTTAAGTTCTTATCTCATCACAGGCTGGCATTAAACTTTCTGTGAGCTAGTCCCAGACTACAGACACACTTTGAGTAATACTTGTAAAGGACAGTATTAGAAAAGTACTGTCAGTATTCAGTGTTTAGTCAAACTGGAATATGAAATGTACGTTACACAGTCATCATTGCATTTCCTGAATTTGATAATAATATTATGGTTATTTAAAAGAATGTCTTTGTTTCTAACAGACCCATGCTGAAATATTTACGAGTAAAGGGTCGTGATGTCTGCAACTTACTCGCAAATGGTTTAGCAAAAAGCTGTAATTCTGTGCGTGTATGTGTGTGTGTTTATGTAGGGAGGACGTGCATGTAAATGTGGCAAAATGTTAAAAATTAGTGATTCTAGGTGAAAAGTATACTATTGTACTACTCATACATGTTTTATGTAGGTTTAAAATTGTTTAAAAATTAAAAAGAATTAGGCCAAGCACAGTGGCTCACACCTGTAATCCCAGCACTTTGAGGGGCCGAGGTGGGTGGACCACAAGGTCAGGAGTTCAAGACCAGCCTGACCAATATAGTGAAACCCCGTCTCTACTAAAAATACAAAAATTAGCTGGGCGTGGTGGTGCGCACCTGGTGTCCCAGCTACTCGGGAGGCTGAGGCAGGAGAATCACTTGAACCTGGGAGTTGAAGGTTGCAGCAAAGCCAAGATCAAGCCACTGCATTTCAGCCTGGGTGACAGAGAGACTCTGTCTCAAAAAAAAAAAAAAAAAGAATTAGAAGTGAGTTTTCTAGAGAAGCAGATATCAGCCGTGTTATTGGTAATCACAGCACTGAATGCTTTGCTTAATGAACTTGGGCACCAGTTGAAAGTCTTGTTATGTGTGTGTTGCTGGACTTCTTACAAGCTCTGAGTTACTGCTTCGGAGGATGGTCATAATCCTTGGTCCTGTGGTTTGCCTCTTTGTCTGCACTTGACTCTGACTCTGGTCCTAGGTACTTTTATTGGGAGAAATAAATAAAACCATCTAATCTTTGCTTTCTGCTGAAAATCAGGTTTCCGAGCAGGAAATGGATGAAGTGATAGCACGCAGCACTTATCAGGAAAGCAAAGAGGCCAATTCCTCTCCTGGCTTAGGTACTGTAATCACACATTTTCATTCAACATTCAGAAGAGTTTCTCATTAAGTTCACCCATGGGGCACTCCCCAGTGCAGGATTATTGGATTGTTGTAATTATCGGGTTTGGCAAAAGTAGCTGTCAAAGACAGTCTGTGCTTTCTCTTGGCTGCTACTTTTGATTTCTGCAGTTGTTTAATGTGCTTCATTAAAGATCTAATCATGCATGGTTCTTATAGTACTTTCACATAATTTGCAAAGGTAAGTTAGAAGCATTTCATGTATTTATGCTTGATTCATTTGAAATGCTAAAGATGAAAGGGAAGTGATAACCAGAATGTCAGTAGTTTGGTGGATGCAGAGTATTATCTACCAAAAAGCCTGAGATTTCTTTTTTTTTTTTTTTTTTTTTTTTTTGAGACAGAGTCTCGCTGTCACCCAAGCTGGAGTGCAGTGGCTGGATCTCAGCTCACCGCAACCTCCGCCTCCCAGGTTCACGCCATTCTCCTGCCTCAGCCTCCTGAGTAGCTGGGACTATAGGCGCCCACCACGTCGCCCGGCTAGTTTTTTGTATTTTTCAGTAGAGATGGGGTTTCACCGTGTTAGCCAGGATGGTCTCGATCTCCTGACCTCGTGATCCGCCCGTCTCGGCCTCCCAAAGTGCTGGGATTACAGGCTTGAGCCACCGCGCCCGGCAAGCCTGAGATTTCTTTACAAGAATTAAAAAGTTTCCATTCAAAGAGGGTAATAGAAGTAGCAAAAATCATGATTTCTCTCTTAAGTGGAAAAATTCAGGCAGAGAAGGCTTGAGATAGTAGGAATTTCATATGAATTTAAAAATGAAACATTGTATCAAGTCTTAAAAATAAAGTTTCCTTTAGCATAGAAGCCTAAAGGGACTCTTCACACATTTCTGAGCTTGAGATTATACTGATGTTCAGATTGCTACCTGGGAGGAAAAGGAATTGAGCCATAAGTTATTAGTTGTCAGAGGAAAAGGAAAGCATAAAGTTTTTTGGCAATCATGAAATACCCTGATTGTTTACATTCGTAATTAATATATTTGAAGTAGACACAGCCATCTTAGGCTCTTTATTCCACCAGTTTAACATCCCGACCTGCCTGAGAGCTGTGCTCTCATAATCCCAGCATTTCCACTTGATCATTTATAAAAGTTTATTAAGCCGTAATCCTCATGCCCAAAGTCCTTTTTGCTTCATGGCATATAGTTTAAATCCTGAGCCTTTTCACACTGCAGTTAAAAACTAAAATAGGGCCGGGCATGGTGGCTCAAGCCTGTAATCCTAGCACTTTGGGAGGCCGAGGCGGGCGGATCATGAGGTCAGGAGATCGAGACCATCCTGGCTAACCCGGTGAAACCCCGTCTCTACTAAAAATACAAAAAAATTAGCCGGCATGGTGGTGGGCGCCTGTAGTCCCAGTTACTTGGGAGGCTGAGGCAGGAGAATGGCATGAACCCAGGAGGCAGAGCTTGCAGTGAACCGAGATCGTGCCACTGCACTCCAGCCTGGGGGACAGAGCAAGACTCCGTCTCAAAAAAAAAAAAAAAAACACTGAAATAGATACTTAGTCATCTCCTCAATTCTTTCATGAGTTTCTTGGGTGTGTTCATTTGTTAATTCATCCTTCAATCCATCCAGCAGTTATCACCCAACACTTAGTAGATACAAAGTACAATGTCCAGCTCCGGCCAGGCGCCATGGCTCACGCCTACAATCGCGGCACTTTGGGAGGCCAAGGTGGGCGGATCACCTGAGGTCTGGAGTTTGAGACCAGCCTGACCAACATGGAGAAACCCCATCTCTGCTAAAAATACAAAAGTAGCCAGGTGTGGTGGCGCATGCCTGTAATCCCGGCTACTCAGGAGGCCGAGACAGGAGAATTGCTTGAACCCACGAGGCGGAGGTTGCAGTGAGCCGAGAGCATGCCATTGCAGTCCAGCCTGGGCAGCAAGAGTGCAACTCCATCTCACGATAAATAAATGTCCATCTCCGTGGGGTCAGATCAGTCAACATTTCTGCTCTTCAGATTTCAGGAGGGATACAAGACACATCCACTCATACATGATATGATGTATATGAAAGTTGATGTGTGGGTAGAATCAGACAGGAAATTCAGAAGGAATTGCTTCTAACTGGGATCATCATACAGGTAGTAGCATCTGAGTTAGGGCTTGAAGCATCATAGCAGATGGGATGGGGATGAGGATCAGGTACCCAGGTAGACTGCATGCACCTCTACCCCTGTGCATGCAGCCCATCATCAAGCAAAGGGACTCTGGTTTACTGTGTTTGCCGCCTCCTTTTCTAGTTAAGGATGTAAGCCTATTCGTGACTTGAGCTTTATTGTTTTGACAATATGGTGACTTTTCCCTCCAACAGGTACCCCCTTGAAGAGTCCCTCTCTTGCAAAAAAGGTGAGTCCAGGTAGACTGCTGCCTGCCTCCCTCAGCTGGACTACGAACCAATTCCTGGAGCCCACAAGTCAAGCTGGAGGGCCCAGTCCCTGTTTCTGCCCATGAGTCATTTTTGCCACTTTATACAGGAAAACACAACAACGCTCATTTGAGAACAGATGCAGAAATGTGTGTTTCTTTTGTTAAACACTTATCCAGGAAAAGAATAGAGCAACAAAATAGAAGAACTGAACTACAGTTTGCAAAATAACTTTTCAAACTGCTCCATAATAAAGCAGCGTGAGTCGGGACTCGGGGCTTTAAGGAGGCCGTGGGATCTTCCTCAGCTAGGCTTTTGCTGAGTCTCAGTGCATCGGGGTGCAGGATTCAGACTCCCCTGGTTTTTGTTCACCACTTGACTAGACTGGTTGGCTTGAATCCCATTTGGCTTTCCCATCACATCCCCCCACAGTGTTTTTCCTGGGATGGCTGATGTGCTGCTGCTGCAGCTCTTCCGATTATTGCCACAAATTCAGCCAAAAACAAAAAGTCTGTAGAAACATTGTCTGGCACCAGTCACCTTTTTATTCATTAGTTGTCAGTTTGGCCATCCTGAAGTAAATGGAGGTTAGTGTTTACTATCACAGCTATTTCAAGTGACCATGGATTAGAACAAAGCATTCTTGGAAAGATAGGACGTAATAACCCTTGAAAATCTGCTTCTGCTGCATTTTCTTAGTCATCGGACGTTTTCTTCTTCAACAGGACTCCCTTATTTCTGAATCTGAACTCTCCCAGTACTTTGCCCACGATGTCCCTGGCCCCTTGTCTGACTTCATGGTGGCTGGTTCTGAGGACGAGGATCACCCAGGAAGTGGCTGCAGCACGTCGGAGGAGGGCAGCCTGCCTCCTAGCACCTCCAGTAAGCAGGGACGCCCCAGAGGGCCTGGGCTCTGCATTCCAGTCTGCAGTGACTGGTTTCCACCTCTATGCTGGCGGCTACAATGGTTTAACTACCCTGGTGCTGTAAAATGAGAAAAGAGCTGGAGACCAGGCCAGGCACAGTGGCTCACACCTGTAATCCTAACATTTGGGGAGGCCGAGACAAGGGGATCACCTGAGGTCAGGAGTTCGAAACCAGTCTGGCCAACATAGTGAAACCGCATCTCTACTAAAAACATAAAAATTACCTGGGCGTGGTGGCACGTGCCAGTAATCCTAGCTACTCGGGAGGCTGAGGAGGGAGAATCGCTTGAACCTGGGAGGCCAAGGTTGCAGTTAGCTGAGATCGCGCCATTAGACAATGTTGTACCCTGAGAGTTTACTCTTGGCAAATGCAGCCCCTGTTAGTGACTGGCCACTCAGTTACTCACTAAACAAGCTGGATGCACATTCTATAGCCAGGTGGGTGGTGGTTAAACCAAACGTCCATCCAATGCCATTTACATAATGTAGTCTTGAATTTTATGGCATCAAATCAGAGTGGGCAACCTGATGCCCTTACATTTTAGGGAATTCAGCCAAATTCCAGGTCCCTTCCCTCACCAGGCCCTAGCTTCCATTCTTGGTAGAAGGCTGTAAATTAAAGATTAAGAACTCAAAAGAGACATATTAGCAAAAGGTTTTTTTTTTTTAATCTCATTGGTATATCTATTCAAGATAATATGAGATGATAATCTGATACGATCCATACTGATTTCTCAGACTTCTTTCTGCTGGTGAGGTTTCCTCTGAATTTCTAACATCTGAAGAAGAAAATCCCCTTGTTTTAGGAGAGGCAGGCAACGACCACTCTGGCTCATTCAGAGCTGTCGATGAGCTTGCTCTGTTTTTACAGAAACCTTTCAAGGTGCAAACGTGTAGTTTTTCACTACATTTAACAAGATATAAAAATCATTGCAGATTCAGATTGGCATTATTCTAGAGTCTCTTTGAGACATAGGATAGGTCAGGCTTCGCTGTACCACACTGCAAGCGCTCACGTGCCTGTCAATCAAGCCTCCCTTTCTGCAGATGAAGGAAGGACCTCAAGGGGCCAAGAAGGCAGCCCAGGTGTGTGGGACATATCATCATTCCCCGGGTATCCTTCTGTGGAGGAATTCTCAGCAGCATTTAGGTTAAACCCTAACAATGTGTTAGATATCATGGGGGTGAAAGAATTAAGTTTCTGTCTTTCGACAGCACACATGTTTGAGTTAATCCAGAGGTTGGGATTTAAGAAAAGGGGTTGGGGGTAGGTCACTAGGGAAAAGAGAAAGCCAGCCAGGCTATCCACTCCGTGTAGCCTCCAGGAAGCCATGTTGCCCAGGCCTTGCGTCCAGTGGCTGAGGTTGTGTGTCTGGTGTTAGTGAATGTGGACATGCTTATGTGTAATGATGGGGTCAGATGATAAGACAGGGCCAAGCGGGAAGTTCACTTGACTTTTCTGTCCCCACCTCCGCCAGCTCACAAGGAGCCTGGAAAAGCCAGAGCCAACAGCCTCGTGACTCTCGGGAGCCAGCGAGCCTCTGGGCTCTTCCACAAGCAGGTGACACTTGCCAGACAGACCAGTCTTCCCGGAAGCCCACAGGCCCTCCGAAACCCTCTCCTCCGCCAGAGGAAGGTAGGCTGCTACGATGCCGATGCCAGTGATGAGGAAGAGTTTGACGGAGAAGGGGACTGCGTTTCACTCCCAGGGGCCCTCCCGGCTCCCAGCAGGGCTCTGGCAGAGGATGACTCGAGGTGTGTCTTAATTTCCTCTTCCAAGGGCGTGGACGTCCACAGCCAAGAGGGACGACCCCAGAAAACGCTGGTCAGCAAGGCCATTTCGGCGCCTCTTCTTGGCAGCTCAGTGGACTTAGAGGGGAGTATCCCAGAGGGCATGGTGGACACTCCTTCCCATGCGGCCAACCTCACGGCCTCTGCAGGGGCCCCCAAGGGGAGCCCTGGAAGCTGGTGGAAGAAGGAACTGACAGGATCAAGTTCTGCACCCAAATTGGAATACACAGTCCATACAGACACCCAGAGTCCGATGAACACTGGGAGCCCCGGTTCCCCCCAGCAGAAGAATGAAGGCCTGGGCTCCAGGCACAGACCAGTGGCCAGGGTCAGCCCCCACTGCAAGAGATCTGAGGCTGAGGCCAGGCCCAGTGGCTCAGAGACAGTGAACCTGACTGGCAGAGCCAATGATCCATGCCATCTGGACTCGAGAGTCCAGGCCACTTCTGTCAAAGTGACTGTCGCTGGCGTTCGGCCAGGTGGAGCTGTGGAGAAGGTAACTGACTTTCTCTTAGTTACTTGGAATGGAAGTGCATGAATATGTGTGAGTGAAGATGGAGTCTGTTGTAAAGCATGGGGAAGCCGCCAGTGGGAACGGATGATGGCTGGAGAATTATCTTTCAAGAGTCAATCACTTAAAAACCTGGATTGCTTGGGAGCTTTTTTTTTTTTTTTGGAGATGGAGTTTTCACTCTGTCACCCAGCCTGGAGTGCGGTGGCGCAATCTCAGCTCACTGCAACCTCCGCCTCCCAGGTTCAAGCGATTCTCCTGTCTCAGCCTCCCGAGGAGCTGGGACTGTAGGTGCACACCACCATGCCTGGCTAATTTTTGTATTTTTTAGTAGAGACAGAGTTTCACCATATTGGTCAGGCTGGTCTTGAACTCCTGGCCTCAGGTGATCCACCTGCCTTGGCCTCCTGAAGTGCTGGGGTTACAAGCCTGAGCCACTGCGCCCGGCCAAGGGAGTTTATTAATGTATCAGCAGTTGTTAGTCATGAGATCATTTGGCCCGAAGATACTATAGCATCCCTGTCTTACCTGTACACAGCACCTGTGGCCGACAATGGAAAGGCAGTGTGGTGCAGGGAAAGTAAAACCCTGGGCCTGTCATGGGCTCCACCGCTGACGAGTTGGCACTCACTGGTCGAGTGACAACTTGGACAAGTTATTGAACATTGCTGAGCTTAGTTCTCTGGGCTGGTGCTCTCTGCCTTGGTCATCACACAGAGCTGGAGGAACCATCAAATATATGTTAACAGTGATTCCCTCCAGCTGATAAGGTTATGAGTGATCCTTACGTTTTTGCAAATTTCTGCATTGGTTATATATAATTATAGCCACTCATAACCTTGCTGAGTGGAATTTATAATGCACCACATTAAATGCAAGTTAATATTGATTACGTTACTACTTGGTTACAAGTATGTTAGAATTATCAAATTGTTCATTTTTTGAAATTTTCAATATACCTCTACTTTATCAAGGAGAGAGTACAAGAAATCAATGTTGTTTAGAATCTCCTTAACATAAATAACCTCTCTCTGTCTCTCTCTGAACAAAGAATCTGAGATGATTTATAAAACCATAGTATTAAAGATGTGTGTTCAAGTGGTTTATATAAACATATATGTAAATAGCCCTGGAAAATGATGTCATAAAAACTATAGCAGGCAAAAGTCTTTTTTTAAACCTTATTTTTGTTTTAATAGAAATGCACATCTTTTTTCCTTCTCCTCAAATATCATATTTTACCTGCAACCACTACCTGTGTTTTAAAATATAATGTTTGGCCATTGGGTAAATTTCTTCTTTTAAAAAGTATCAGCTGGGCACAGTGGCTCACGCCTGTAATCCCAGCACTTTGGGATGCTGAGGCAGGTGGATCACCTGAGGTCAGGAATTCGAGACCAGCCTGGCCAACATGGCAAAACCGTCTCTACTAAAAATACAAGAATCGGCCGGGCGCGGTGGCTCAAGCCTGTAATCCCAGCACTTTGGGAGGCCGAGACGGGCGGATCACGAGGTCAGGAGATCGAGACCATCCT